>NC_083569.1:47207148-47507148 GCF_027579695.1 Neoarius graeffei
CAAGTCTACGAGAGTGTGTGTGTGTGTGGTGTGTATGGGGGCAGCCTAGCACATCGTTGTCATATCCAACTACCTCCTATCTTATTCACATATCAGAAAAACACCGAACATCATAATAAATGTAAACAACGAACATGACTATTGTTAGTACTCACAGCTGTTGACTAGCTCACTAGCTTTAGTAATATGTCATGCGCAATGAGTGCACAGGCAGAGTGCACTAATGAAATGACTGAACACGCTTTATCCAGCCCTGTGACTGCCACAGATGATGGATTGTTTTCTTATTATTGTCAGAGCTTTTGATTTATTCATTGCTGTCAACATGTAAAGTGAATTTCAAGAAATCTAACAAAAAATGCTTCTCAACAATCACCAACCCCAGCTTTAAACTAGCTAAATTGATGCTGGCTTTTTTTTTTGACTGTGATCTTGCAGCTTGATGGTTTGTGAGTGTGCATTGCCAAGTGTCACATCCAGCTAATATTAAACTACTCATTCACCCCCATTTCCACTTCACATTCATATGTCAAATATATGCAATGAGCCCAAAAATGAGCTAAAATGGCGTCCCCACTATATAGTGCCCTATATAGTAAGTAGGGAGCGATTTTGGACACAGGGAAGATGTTTGTGTGTGTATGTGTGTTACTTACATGCACACAGGACCATGGTTCTCCACTATACAAATTCCATTATTGAGGCAGTAACCAGTGGGGCAATCTGTAATCCAGACACATATATTTAACACAAACAATCCCCCCCCCCTTTGCAAAAATGACAAGAGCTCCAAAAATCTTGCTTGCAGTGCAATGAATGTTTTCATTTACATATTCAGTAATATTTTATTACAGTCAGTCTCAAGGAATTTTTCATGGGAGTATTTTGCAAAAGATTACAAATCAATGAGGCTTGAAGTACAACAGATGAGGTTCGAGAAACCCTGGAAAACAGCAACTGGAAGGCGAAGAGTTATGTCAGAATTCCTTTGTCTCAAAATCTTTCAGCAGTCTTTCACCAAGTCTTTTCTGTAGAATTCAACTTCAAATTTCAAACTCCTTTTTTATATTTTCATTATAGGAAACAGGATGTGTAAATGAGGCATACAGAAGATGGCTTCACATACCGTATTCCTTCCATTAGTCTAATCTACTTGAAGCAGTTCATCATAAATATCATTATCTATAAACTCGCATCCTGTGTACAGCTACGAGTAAGGTATCATGCATGAACCAGGCTCTGACTCCGTGCAATAGTGAACTATCAAGCTCTCCATGAGATAATAATTAAATCAGGTAAAATGTGGAATTGCACAGGGTAAACTTATTACTAATTATTAATTAGTTTAAGGCTAATGCTTGACATTGTGTCTGCTCACAAACCTTTTTAAAATTAATTTAGTCATAAATTCAGAAATAATGGGACACCTGATACATTATAACTGATTCTAAGTGTTTGCCAGTTTTACCGTAGCAGCTGGACTCGTCAGAGTTAAAGGCAGGACAATCTACAGTGTCATCACATCGCTTGCTGTGAGGTATACAGCTATCAGTCCCCTCACACACCAACTCTCCAGTCTCACACTGCACAACAGCTGCACACAGAGGGAAAGACATAGGCATAGAAATCTTAAAGTTCTTATTATACACAACTGAAGAAATTTTCACTTATAATGTTTCGATGTCTTTCTTAGCTGACATCTTGATCACATCTAACGCTTGCTGTCTCTGGCCACTGCCGGATGGTTCATGTGACCTAGAAATCTCTAGACACCAAACGTTAGATGTGATCAAGATGTCAGCTAAGAAAGACATAGAAACGTTATAAGTAAATGAAAATTTCTTCAGTTGTGCATAATAAGAACTTTAAGATTAGTAATCAATCAACTGGATGAAACTTTTTGAGATAGGCAGAGAAAAAGTGTTAGCATTTACACTAGAGTGACCAGACGTCCTCATTTTCTGGGGACAGTCCCCATTTTTGGTGGCCTGTCCCTGGAAATGTCCCCATTTTTAACCATGACCGACAGACCCCCCCCCAAAAAAAAGGCAGAAAAAAAACCCAGACCGAAACATCTATCAGATTTCAGCAGACACCTCACGTATTGTTTTGTGGATCACTTTAAGACAGGCTCAGGCCAATAGCAGAGATGTTCTAGAACACCTCTGGCAACAGCCTTTCCAGTATTTAGATTGGTGGAGCCGAGGGACAATTTTTTAGTAGAGTGCTAGAATCTTTGCCTAAACTAAAGTCATTCATTCAGCTTTGACAGATCGCTTCATCCGCTCCTGGACAGGTGAACCATAGTCTTTTCTTGTAGGCATACGTGACATTGTTTGTCATCGATATTATTTACACTAGAAATGTGTAAGCTACATTTTGGGTGTTCTTTGACTCCATCTTCTTCCTCAGGTCTGATGAGGACAGGTAGGTTGTCATCCATGTTTTGTTCCCCTACACTTTCTGTAGGTAACAGGCTGGGGTCTGGTAAGTACTCAGGTACAGTATGACCTTCTTCCCTCACAGGTTCTAGAGCAACTGAGTCTCTTACGGGGCTTTGACAAGGGTTTCTCTGAGGCAAAGTAGGTTTCTCATGGTGGGTAAGAGGTCTTTCTTCAGTTCTCTCACATTACTGGCTCAGGATACCTGCAGAGACACATTCGACATCTGAATCAGAGTTGTCACTCTCATCTGTTCCTTTTTGTTTGTCTGTCTGATTTTCTTGTCTTTGTTTTGGTCTCTTTTCGGGGATACACCTGGCATGGGGTGGAGTAACTTCCATGGGCAAGTCATTTACTAGCAACAGGAGATTGCGGTGTAGTGTTCTGTTTTTTTTGCGGTCTCCAGTTTCAGGACAAACAATATACACTGGACTCTCAGCAAGCTGACTTTTGACTATGTAAACAGTCTTCTCCCAGTATGATCTTAATTTGCCTGGTTCTCCACGTTCGCTGAGATTCCTTACCAGAATCTGGTCTCCTGGCTGCAACGCTACTCCTTTTGCTTTCCTGTCATAAGTTATCTTTCCTCTTGCACTGGACTTTCTGCTGTTTTCACTTGCAATTCGGTAAGCTTCTGACATTCTCTCAGCCCATTTTTCTGCATAACCCCTTGGTGAGTATGATTCCTTCTCTCCAGCTAACCCAAACAGCAAGTCGACCGGGAGATGTGGATGACGGCCATAGAGGAGGAAAAAGGGTGAGTAACCAGTTGACTTGTGTCTGCAGTTATACGCGTGGATAACGTGCGAGAGGTGATCCTTCCACCGCAGTTTCTCACGTTCCGTCAGTGTTCTCAACATCTGGAGTATGGTGCAATTCAAATGCTCAGCTGGATTGCCTTGTGGGTGGTATGGCATTGTCCTCAAGTGGCCTACTCCAGACAGTTGCTGCAATGTTTGGAACAGTTTGTTCTCAAATTCTCGGCCTTGGTCGTGATGAAGTTTGGAGGGATACCCAAACCGGGGTATGAAGTCACTGAAAATCAGCTCAGCAGCTGTTTTCCCACTCTTGTTCCTTGTGGGATACGCCTGTGCAAATCTAGTGAAATGATCAAGCACCACTAGAATATATTCATAGCCTCCACAACTGGCTTCCAAATGCAAGTAGTCAATACACACAAGTTCTAAAGGGAAGCTTGATGTGATGCTACCCATAGGAGCATGGTCATGCATGACAGGCTTCTTGGCTTTAATGCATAGACATTTTCAAGTGACATAGTCCTCTATTTCTTTTGCCATAAATGGCCAGTAGAATTTCTCCCTCATAAGGTGAAGCTCCCTTTCTGTGCCGACATGGCACATGTCATTGTGCAGATACTTCAGAGCTAGTGTTCTGTATTTGGAGGGGAGCACCAACTGCTTTTGATCATTCGTCCATCGGTACAGGAGGTCATTTTCCAGGTATAACCTGCTCCATTCTTGAAGCATCCTTCGAGTGGTTCCACTTGCCATTTTGTGTACTTCATCTGTTATTTTGGTGTTTGATGCTTTTAACTCTATTATCTGACTTATGGCTTGATCCTCTCTCTGTGCTTTTACAAGATCACCATGGCTAATGGTTGGCAGGTTAGGATGAGGCTGTTGATGCAGGTCTGGGGAGGAGGTGTTTAGTGCTGCAACCCAGGCCACATCTTTGCGCTTAACTGCCTGACTACCATCCCATGGGGTATGCATGGCCTCATCTGAGAGCTTCTCTGTGGAAGCCATCTCATATTTCTCCATATCCGGAGGAAGGCGAGACAGTGTGTCTGCATCCACATTTGATTTTCCTGGTCTGTATTTTATATCAAACTGAAAATCTGAGAGTTCACCAACCCACCTATGGCCGACTGCATTTAGCTTCACTGTATTCATGACATAGGTCAGCGGGTTGTTGTCAGTGTAGATGGTGAAATGTGGTAAGTAGTACAAGTAGTCATGAAATTTCTCACACACAGCCCATTTCAATGCGAGGAATTCCAGTTTTCCACTGTGCAGATGGTTGCATTCGGATGGTGTGAGGGTCCTTGAGCCATATCCAATAACTCTCAGTTTTCCATTCTGGCACTGGTATAGAACAGCTCCTAAGCCCTTATCTGATGCATCAGTATGTAGGGTGAAAGGCAGGTTAAAGTCCGGATAGGCCAGAACAGGTGGATTTGTCAGGAGGGTGACCAGTTGTTCAAGGGCTTCCTGATGTTCATTGGTCCAGTTAACAGGCTCTCGGGAAGGCAGCTGCAGATGTTTTGCGTTTCTGCCTCGTACTTCAGTCTGAGCTTTCCCTGGCTTAGTTTGGAGCAGCTCATAAATGGGTTTTGCAATCCGGGAAAAATCTTGGATGTATGAGCGGTAATAGCCCAGAAACCCAGTCAGTTTCCTTACTTCTAGAACTGTTTGTGGTCTTTTCTTTGTCAGAGTTTGTACAGCTTCCAGGTCACGTGGGTCAATTTTGACTCCTTCAGCTGACACAAGGCGACCCACATATCTGACTTCTTGCTTGAACAGCTCACATTTCTCAGGCCTCAGCTTCACTCCATGACGCTGAAGAGCCTGGAGAACTGTGCGGAGTGCCTCAATATGTCCATCAAATGTTCTCGCATAACAGAGCACATCAAGGTATGGGATGCAGCATTCATCTCTGAGGGGCCCCAGCATTTCCTCCATGCTCCGCTGGAATGCTGCAGGGGCATTTGAGAGCCCAAATGGGATACGGACCCATTCATAGAAGCCCCATGGAGTAATGAAGGCAGTGAACTGGCACGAACCTTCGGAGATGAAGCCCTGATGGTAAGCTTTGCCTTGGTCCAGGATACTAAACCAGGCATTGCCACCAAGGGTTTCTGTCAGGTCCTGTATCCTGGGCAGCGGGTGTCTGTCAGGGACAGTCTTTTTATTCAGGAGATGATAATCAATGCACAACCTCAGGCTGCCATCTTTTTTTCTGATGCAGACTGCCGGAGCAGCATATGGGGACTTGGATTTGACTATCCAGCCTCTTATCAACAGTTTCTGTATGTACTCCTTCACCTCTTTAAAAAGTGGTTTTGGGACTGAGGAATAGGTTCTCTGCACAGGAATCTCATCGTGAAGGGTGACTGACATCTGTAAGCTTGGAATGCATCCAATATCGTTGCTATCACATGCAAAAGCTCCAGCCTCTTCACACAGCATTTTGTTGACCAGAGCCCTTTTTTCCTCATCAAAATGACTGAGGTCAACATTAGGTTGCCATGAAGATGAACTGGGGCTGACAGGGGTCGATGAGGCACTGTTAACTGTCACTGGGGGCTTGGATGTGTCAGATTGGTCCGGTGAGCTGACTCTTTCAACACTATGTATGCTGCCAAGAGCTGTCTTTCTTGGTAACATGATGGTGTGTTTTGTGTTGTTCCCGACAGGTACAGCAACATATGGCTTCTTTGGATCTTGTACCTCCAACAGACCTTCACCAACATCCAGCTCTGCCAGTTGCACGTTGTCATCAAGTTCAAACAGGAAGACTGAATCAGACAAGTCCATGTTTGGCAGGACTTGGCACTTGACCCAGGCTACTTGACCTGCTGGAATGACAGTTTCTTGTTTGCTTGTCCGTAGACACCCCCACTGCACAGAAAGTTTGCCAATCTGAATGAAGTTTACAAGGAGCTCTGCCTTTTCTGCTGGTATCGACAGGGCATTACAGAGCAGGGTACTGAGCATTGGGATCAGCTTTTCGGGCTGTTCTTGTATCATCTCCTCTAGCACATTAAAACCCAGCAGTGGTGTCTCCAGGGCGAGACTGCTAACAAGAAAAGGCACAGTGAGTGACAAATCCGGATTTTCATTACCCATCAGATTGACGGTAAGTGTGACCCAGCCATCAAATGGGATGATGTCACCGTTAACTGCATAGACTTGTAACTCTTCTTCATCATCAATAATTTCACTGAGTGGTCTAACTTTAGTGTCAGGTAAGTATTTGTTTTTCCAGTCCCTATCAATAAATCATGCTAACTTGGGGTCCTGTATCTAGCAAAGCAGTGACAGCTAGGCCATTTAGGTTACAGTGGGTTAGAGCTTTTCTCCCAACAAGCTTTGCTAGACGTTCACTGTTGCTGTTGGGCATGGTATGAAAGGGTGCACTGAATTTTTGTTTTGGTTGCTTCTGCTTCCCTATTACATTGTTTTGGGTTTGGATATTGACGGTTGCCACACTTTGCTTGTCTGACTCACCGGCAGGGTATGTGTCAGGTTGGGACTGTAGGGGCTGGCTCCAGTTTCCCTGGCGTGTTGGTCTCTTCAGACAGCCCACTGCTCAGTGGCCATCTTCACCACAGTAGAAGCAGTGAGTGCAATCAGAGCAATTCTGTTCAACACACTTGTTACAGCCAAACTGTTTCTCTCTTTTGTTGTCTGTTCTGCCTTTCTTTGAGTTGTTGACTTGTTCTAGCTTTTGAGTCTGTATTGACTTGCATGAGTTCAACGAGACTGGTAAGCTTTTCAACTTTCTCTGTTAGCTGCTGGATCATATCTGTCTTTGGTTTCTTTCCCACATTTCCCTCTGACACTAGGAGACTGAGCAGCATTAGCTTCAACCTGGGCACTGTGTACATTTGCGGGTCTTTGACGGGTGGTAGGACCTAAGCACCTTTGTCTGTCACTTTCATCAGTCATTATCCTTTTCATCTGCTTCAGGATTGTCTCATCAGTCACACCAGCATCTGCAAGCAGTGGCTTGAGCTCTCGGCGGACATCATATTTATGCCCAAAGCCTTGATACACAGTGTGGAGGAAGACATCTTGAACTGTGCTTGCACTGTACTTAACATTGGTGTCGGCATATTTTGAGGCCAGTAAGACCTTTTGCTTCAGTCCCATAACTCTGTACAAGAATTGTTGAGGTGTCTCATTGTCTTTTTGTTTGGTGCACATGAGCTCCTGGAAAAGCTCCATGTTGCTTCACTCACCCAGGTGGGAGTGCAGGAAGTTTTTAAGCTCTTCAACAGTTAGCTCATCCTTGTTCATTAGCATGTCCTTAAAATTTCCAGGTTTGATAGCTCTGAGGACAGCTCTCACAATCTCTGCATCACTGAACTGTTCCTTTAATCTCGCTTCAATGTGGCGGCAAAGGTCATTGTAGCTGGTGTCTGATCCCTGATCTGCAATCTGACCCCCCTGTATCTTAAACTCTCTGCGATGGAGGTAAGAAAGTTCTTTTAAGGAGACCACTTTGTCAGGTGTCGAAGGTGTGGGGTTCTCAGCTACATGTCTGGCACTTGAAAAGTCCCTATGTTGTGACATGGGTTGCATTTTTGCAGGTAAGTGAGGTGTAGGCTGCAGAGTGGATGTAGGCATGTACTGCATGATTTTCTTACTGAGCTCCTCATAACTGGTAAGTATTTTTTGGATCTCAGCCTCACTATGCACCATTCCCCCCCCCCATTTTTGTTTGTTTGTTTGTTTTGTGTATACGCTTTTTATCTGTTTTGTACTATGAGAGCTAAGTGAAACCGGAGTCAAATTCCTCGTGTGTCTCCACATACCTGGCAATAAAAGTGATTCTGATGTGTGTTGACGGCTGTTGTTACTGAAAAGTGGTTAGCATTAGCATCATCAACTTCAAGTGCCTCACTATCAATAACGCCAACTTGGCTGGTGCCACCATTAGCTCCATTTTCTACATCCCCAATATTATCAATATGTGGGTTTAGACGTGAACTGTGTGACCAGTCATCATCTGTTACATGCATTTGTAGCTCAGAGACACAACCCCTCATGGTTACATCAACTACATCTCTCAGCTTTAGCAAATGAGCCATACCTGCATCCTCAGACTCTAGTAAAGTCTCACTGCACATAAAACGGCTGATATACTCAAAACAACCCTCCTCAACCCCTGACTCGAGTTGAGATTGGTCCATCCCTGGCACTAGACTCAGCGACTTGGCAATCTGGAACAGCTGGTCTGCAGATAGAGTGAGCAGGTCTTTCCTGAGGGCCCACACCAAGCTTTTCCTCTCACTGTCCGCCATGGCTGCTTTCTTATTCCTCGCACTTGGTCACACAACCCAGGAACCATACTCAGTCTCTGTCGTTGATGAGTGGTTATTCCTGCACAGCACAGTCCCTACTCTTCATCAGGTGTTGCAGCTGGGCAAGCTGAAAGATGTGTCTTCATCAGTAGACAGGAACTATGATCTCAGAAGAACACATTGGAGGTCACCCACAGGTCGCATCAGGTCACTTCTGGTCCATGGTATCAGTATTACTGGATCAGCTTCCGTCCTGGCAGAGGAAGTGATCCCGGACGAACCCCCAATAAACTGTAACGGGTACCGGGTCACAGCACCTGTGAGCAGTTGTATGCATAGCTGAAATTGAAGAAACAAAAGGATGGCATGGGAGAAGCGGCTTGTCTTCACTGAATCCTTCTCAGCTATGAAAGGGGCCAGTATGACCCAAAATTCATATCACGGTATAAATTGAATCTCTTCACGGTAACGGTATATATCGCGGTATAAATGTCGCGGTATAAAACTTATAATGTAAGTGTTTCTGAATGGGTTTTGCAGTCCCTTAGCAAAGCTAAATTGATTTAAACAACAACAACAAAAACAAAAGCAAAGATTATAATGTAATTTTTTGAGCATTCATTGTGCAGGAGAACAACAGAAGTAAGGATAGCGCCTCAGCAGTACAAAATTCGTACAAAAATAAAGTGGATATTGTAAACAGTGCTTCAAGTAAGAGAGGTTTTCTATCAGGCAAATGGCCAAAACAGTGAAAAAAGTTCTGTAATCCAAAATAGTGCAAAAGACACAACATTAAATTTTCCATATCTTAAAGAACACAAAAAATAAATAGATATTCTAATAACACTACTTCAAGTACACAGACAGAACAGGCTTTTGTTCTCTTGTGCAAAACCTGTCACTGAACATTTGGTTTCATATTTCAAATTACAATCAAGCTGCAAGCACAAACACTGAACTTTGGTTGCCAACAATTAGGTTTTCTTCTCTAATCCAAAATAGTGCAAAAGTTACCAAACAAATTTTCCACATCTTAAAGAACACAAAAATACAATTCTAAATAACACTACTTCAAGTACACAGAACAGACTTATTTTGTTTTGTCTGTTGTGCAAAAAAGTGTCACTGACTGATTGAACAATATATTTTTAAGAGAGAAAACACTTACAGTACACTTAGCATCTTTTCAGTAAAAAACAACAATAACAAAAAGCAGCATATTTCAAATTAAAATCACAAGCTGCAACACTGAACTTTAGTGTTTACTCCAGTTCACTTGCTTCCCAAGTTCCCATCCTCTTTTATAGGCTGTTAGCCAGAAACGCAACCGTTTGGAAAGGGACCATGTCTTTGCACAAACTGTTGTGATGGCTCTTATGTCATTCCACTGCGTGCTCTTTCTGTCATAAGGAGTACTCTTGGAAAAGGCTTGCACAATGGAGGTCTGTTGTTGGGTTGCGGGGGAAACTTTTTTCTTTCCTCCCGTGTTCGTAGACTGAGCCGGTGTTTGAGCCGAGCGCAGCCTCTGGCTCTCTGCATACTCGAGCACATGTTTTGATTTCAAATGGTGAAATAAATTGCTCATGTTACCTTTGTTGGTAGTCACAGTTACGCCACACACTTTAGCAAGCCAGTCAAGCACATGCACTCTGTCTGTGAAGCCATGCTGTTATAGCCCGTGTAGAATGAGGCCTGGCATTGTCCTGCTGAAATAAGTATGGACTTCCCAGGAAGAGTATGAAATAAGTATGGACTTCCCTTGATGGCAACATATGTCTCTCTAAAATTCCAACATATGCCTCCGCATCAATGGTACCTTCACACACATGCAACTCACCCATGCCATCACAGATGCTGGCTTTTGCATTTTTCTCTGATAACATACTGGATGGTCATGTTCACCTTTGGCAAGGAGAACTCAGCGTTTGAATTTTCTGAAACCAAGCTGAAATGTGGATTCATCTGACCACAGCACACATTTCCACCATCTTTTGGTCCATTTGAGATGAGTTCAGGCCCAGAGAAATTGGTGGCATTTCTGCAAAGAATTGATGAATGGCTTCCTCCTTGTGTAATACAGTTTCAGGTTGCATTTCTGGATGTAGCGGTGGACTCTTAAGTCACAACGGGTTTCCTAAGTACTTCCAAGCCCATGTGGCTATATTTGTTACATTAGCATGACAGTTTCTCAGGCAATGCCACCTGAGGGCTTAAAGGTCACGCACATTCAACAGTGGTTTCCGCCCTTGCCCTTTACACACTGAGATGTCTCCGAATTCTCTGAACCTTTTCACAATATTATGTACTGTAGATTGTGGAAGACATAAATTCTCTGCAATCTTGTATTGAGGCATATTGTTTTTGAATTGATCAACAATTATTTCATCAATTTTGGCATAAAGGAGTGAGCCACGAACCATCCTTGCTTGCAAAGACTGAGCCTTTGGTACTGCTCCTTTTATACCCAATCATGCTACCAAATAACCTGCTTATTGTGGAATCTTCCAAAGTGGTGTTACTTGAATATCCTATAAACCTTTCAGTCTTATTTTGCATCTGTCCCAACTTTGAGTGTGTTGCAGGCATCAAATTCTAACTTGGTTTATATTTACAAAATACAATTAAGTTGGTCAGTAAAACTGCTGAAAATCTTTTCTTTGTACTTTTGTCAGTTAAATAAAGGTTCACATGCATTAACAAATCACAAGTTTTTGTTTTTATTGTATTTTGGAAAATATCCCAACTTTTCTGGAAATGGGGTTTGTAATTTGTGTATATGGGTGTGTGTTTATGCATGTCTTACGACATCCATGTTCATCCTCGCCGTTGGGGCAGTCTGGTATGCTGTCACAGCGCAACAGTGTTGGAATGCACATGTTTTTGGCACAGCGGAACTGTGTGTCCTCACAGCCTATTTGTGGTGGCATGGTCCCAGGTATCAAACTCCCACAATCCTCCTCATCTGAACCATCCACACAGTCTGCTTCTCCATCACAGTACCAGCTCTGGGAGATACACTCCAACAAGTACATACACTGGAATTGTCCTGAATCACACGTTGGAGGGACAGGAGTGACTAGAGTTGAGGAAACAGTAAAATACAATAAAAATGACAAAAGTCAATAATGTTTCATTTTTCCTTCACCTGTCTACTCTCGGGTCATAAGGAAATGAGTACAATATTTGTCAAAGAATATATTCCTTATATATTCATTCAATATTCATCATTGTGCCATGTACACAAAGCTTAATATTGGAAAAATGATTTTGAAGATGCAACTCACATTGAAATTGTTACAGAGAAGGAAGAAGCAGAATGCTATACCTCCTATAGCACACTCTTGGGTGAATGAGAGGTCATCAATGGCGATGTCTGTCCATCTGTTTCCTCCTACCTCAGCTTGAAAACTCACTCTGAAGGGATGAGGGTTTGACAGCACCACATTACTGTAGCGCCATCCATTTCCATAGTTCCCACTAGCAGCCCACATCAGTAAGGGAATGCCACTACTGCCCACTGTGTACACCTACAGAGTTCAGTACAAAAACTTTAGGTGAGTGGATCTAGATAGTATACGGACTTTGTGTTCTGGTTTTATAATGTTCCCTTTCAGCAAAATTTATCATCATTCATCATCATCATCATCAAAAAAGTACTAGTAAAACTTCCCAAAATGACCTAGGAGTATGTCCACACCTTTAATTTAATAAAGACTGCAAGGATCTATGAATATGCATGTTATGCAAACTTGAAACAGCTAATGGCACAGTATGCTAACATTATATCAAAACAGAGGTACCATTGGGGGAAACGTGTATGTATGAACTTCACGCTAATTGAGCCTGAAGAAGAGTCTGTTGATCTTATCTCAAAAAATGTTAATGTATCAGAGCTATTTAGTATTATATTTGGTGTATTCCTTCCACTTTCACAAGGTTAAAAGTAATCAGACAAAGTACCAATTTGACATATAAAGCTTAGTTTTAATACTTGGCTCCAAATCCTTTGGCATTAATGATTGCCTGAGGTTTGGAAGCCAATGGCATCATCAAATGTTGAGTTTCCTCCCTTGAGTTGCTTTGCCAGGCCTTTACTGTAGCTACCTTCTGTTGCTGCTTGTTTGTAGGCCTTTCTGCCTTCAGCTTTGTCTTCAGTAAGTGAAAAGCATACTTAGTTGGTGTGGCAGCGGGGGCGTGGCCAAGCAGCAGTCTGTGAATGGAGGGCGGGGTCGGGGAAGGTAAGTGGCTAAGTCATTACACCTGGTGTCAATTAGTGTGTGTTTTGTTTTGTTTGTTTGCTTGTTGCAGGGATGGAGTATAAAGGGGGGGGGGGAGATTCTTCTCTGCTCTCCCCCTCCCTTTATACTCCATCCCTGCAACAAACAAACAAAACACACACACTAATTGACACCAGGTGTAATGACTTAGCCACTTAACTTCCCCGACCCCACCCTCCATTCACAGACTGCTGCTTGGCCACGCCCCCGCTGCCACAGTTGGGTTGACTGACTTAGTCATTTAAGAACATTCCATTTCTTTGCCTTAAGAAGCTCTTGGGTTGCTTTCGCTGTAAGTTTTGGGTCTTTATGCATCTGTACTGTGACGCACTGTCCTATCAGTTTTGAAGTACTGTATTTAACTGAATCTGAGCAGAAAGTATAGCTCTATACACTTCAGAATTAATCCTGCTACTTCTATCAGTCACATTATCAATAAACACCAGTGACCCAGTTCCATTGGCAGTCATACATGCCTATGTACATCCTGTTTGACAGATAATGTGGTATGCTTTGGATCATTAGCCCCCCCCCCTTTTTAAAGATTTTTTTTGGGCTTTTTTCACCTTTATTGGATAGGACAACGTAGAGACAGGAAATGAGCAGGAGACAGAGACGGGGAGGGATCGGGAAATGACCTCGGGTTGGAATCGAACCCGGGTCCCCGGATTTATGGTATGGCGCCTTATCCACCTGAGCCGTCTGATTGGCACCATTAATCAAGTAATACTTCCAGATACAGTTAGGTCCATAAATATTTGGACAGAGACAACATTTTTCTAATTTTGGTTCTGTACATTACCACAATGAATTTTGAACAAAACAATTCAGATGCAGTTGAAGTTCAGCCTTTCAGCTTTAATTCAGTGGGTAGAACAAAATGATTGCATAAAAATGTGAGGAACTAAAGCATTTTTTAAACACAATCCCTTCATTTCAGGGGCTCAAAAGTAATTGGACAAATTAAATAATTGTAAATAAAATGTTCATTTCTAATACTTGGTTGAAAACCCTTTGTTGGCAATGACTGCCTGAAGTCTTGAACTCATGGACATCACCAGACGCTGTGTTTCCTCCTTTTTAATGCTCTGCCAGGCCTTTACTGCAGCGGTTTTCAGTTGCTGTTTGTTTGTGGGCCTTTCTGTCTGAAGTTTAGTCTTTAACAAGTGAAATGCATGCTCAATTGGGTTGAGATCAGGTGACTGACTTGGCCATTCAAGAATATTCCACTTCTTTGCTTTAATAAACTCCTGGGTTGCTTTGGCTTTATGTTTTGGGTCATTGTCCATCTGTATTATGAAACACCGACCAATCAGTTTGGCTGCATTTGGCTGGATTTGAGCACACAGCATGTCTCTGAATACCTCAGAATTCATCCGGCTGCTTCTGTCCTGTGTCACATCATCAATAAACACTAGTGACCCAGTGCCACTGGCAGCCATGCATGCCCAAGACATCACACTGCCTCCGCCGTGCTTTACAGATGATGTGGTATGCTTTGGATCATGAGCTGTACCACGCCTTCGCCACACTTTTTTCTTTCCATCATTCTGGCAGAGGTTGATCTTGGGTTCATCTGTCCAAAGAATGTTCTTCCAGAACTGTGCTGGCTTTTTTAGATGTTTTTTAGCAAAATCCAATCTAGCCTTTTTATTCTTGAGGCTTATGAGTGGCTTGCACCGTGCAGTGAACCCTCTGTATTTACTTTCATGCAGTCTTCTCTTTATGGTAGATTTGGATATTGATACGCCTACCTCCTGGAGAGTGTTGTTCACTTGGTTGGCTGTTGTGAAGGGGTTTCTCTTCACCATGGAAATTATTCTGCGATCATCCACCACTGTTGTCTTCTGTGGGCGTCCAGTTCTTTTTGCATTGATGAGTTCACCAGTGCTTTCTTTCGTTCTTTCTCAGGATGTACCAAACTGTAGATTTTGCCACTCCTAATATTGTAGCAATTTCTCGGATGGGTTTTTTCTGTTTTCGCAGCTTAAGGATGGCTTGTTTCACCTGCATGGAGAGCTCCTTTGACCGCATGTTTTCTTCACAGCAAAATCCTGCAAATGCAAGCACCACACCTCAAATCAACTCCAGGCCTTTTATCTGTTTAATTGAAAATGACATAACGAAGGAATTGCCCGCACCTGCCCATGAAATAGCCTTTGAGTCAATTGTCCAATTACTTTTGGTCCCTTTAAAAACAGGGTGGCACATGTTAAGGAGCTGAAACTCCGAAACCCTTCATCCAATTTTAATGTGGATACCCTCAAGTGAAAGCTGAAAGTCTGGACTTTATGTCCATTATATAACTATAACTTGAATATGTTTCAGTAAACAGGTAAAAAAAAAACAAAATTTGTGTCAGTGTCCAAATTTTATTTATATATGTAATACAGCAGGGCAAAAAAGTATTTAGTCAGCCACCAACTGTGCAAGTTCTCCCACTTAAAAAGATGAGAGAGGCCTGTAATTTTCATCATAGACTTCAACTATGAGAGACAGAATGGGGGGAAAGAGTCCAGGAAATCACATTGTAGGATTTTTAATGAATTAATTGGTAAATTCCTTGGTAAAATAAGTATTTGGTCACCTACAAACAAGCAAGATTTCTGGCTCTCACAGACCTGTAACTTCTTCTTTAAGAGGCTCCTCTGTCCTCCACTCGTTACCTGTATTAATGGCACCTGTTTGAACTCGTTATCAGTATAAAAGATACCTGTCCACAACCTCAAACAGTCACACTCCAAACTCCACTATGGCCAAGACCAAAGAGCTGTCAAAGGACACCAGAAACAAAATTGTAGACCTGCACCAGGCTGGGAAGACTGAATCTGCAATAGGTAAGCAGCTTGGTGTGAAGAAATCAACTGTGGGAGCAATTATTAAAAAATGGAAGACATACAAGACCACTGATAATCTCCCTCGATCTGGGACTCCATGCAAGATCTCACCCTGTGGGGTCAAAATGATCACAAGAACGGTGAGCAAAAATCCCAGAACCACACGGGGGGACCTAGTGAATGACCTGCAGAGAGCTGGGACCAAAGTAACAAAGGCTACCATCAGTAACACACTACGCCGCTAGGGACTCAAATCCTGCAGTGCCAGACGTGTTCCCCTGCTTAAGCCAGTACATGTCCAGGCCCATCTGAAGTTTGCTAGAGAGCATTTGGATGATCCAGAAGAGGATTGGAAGAATGTCATATGGTCAGATGAAACCAAAATAGAAATTTTTGGTAAAAACTTAACTTGTCATGTTTGGAGGAGAAAGAATGCTGAGTTGCATCCAAAGAACACCATACCTACTGTGAAGCATGGGGGTGGAAAGATCATGCTTTGGGGCTGTTTTTCTGCAAAGGGACCAGGATGACTGATCCGTGTAAAGGAAAGAATGAATGGGGCCATGTATCATGAGATTTTGAGTGAAAACCTCCTTCCATCAGCAAGGGCCTTTAAGATGAAATGTGGCTGGGTCTTTCAGCATGACAATGATCCCAAACACACCGCTTGGGCAACGAAGGAGTGGCTTCATAAGAAGCATTTCAAGGTCCTGGAGTGGCCTAGCCAGTCTCCAGATCTCAACCCCATAGAAAAACTTTGGAGGGAGTTGAAAGTCCGTGTTGCCCAGCGACAGCCCCAAAACATCACTGCTCTAGATGAGATCTGCATGGAGGAATGGGCCAAAATACCAGCAACAGTGTGTGAAAACCTTGTGAAGACTTACAGAAAACGTTTGACCTCTGTCACTGCCAACAAAGGGTATATAACAAAGTATTGAGATGAACTTTTGTTATTGACCAAATACTTATTTTCCACCATAATTTGCAAATAAATTCTTTAAAAATCAGACAATGTGATTTTCTGGATTTTTTTTTTCTCATTTTGTCTCTCATAGTTGAGGTATACCTATGATGAAAATTACAGGCCTCTCTCATCTTTTTAAGTGGGAGAACTTGCACAATTGGTGACTGACTAAATACTTTTTTGCCCCTCTGTATATATAAACCCTGATTCCAAAAAAGTTGGGACAAAGTACAAATTGTAAATAAAAACGGAATGCAAAATTCCATATTTTATTCAGAATAGAGCATAGATGACATATCAAGTGTTTAAACTGAGAAAATGCATCATTTAAAGAGAAAAATTAGGTGATTTTAAATTTCATGACAACACCACATCTCAAAAAAGTTGGGACAAGGCCATGTTTACCACTGTGAGACATCCCCTTTTCTCTTTACAACAGTCTGTAAACGTCTGGGGACTGAGGAGACAAGTTGCTCAAGTTTAGGGATAGGAATGTTAACCCATTCTTGTCTAATGTAGGATTCTAGTTGCTGAACTGTCTTAGGTCTTTTTTGTCGTATCTTCCGTTTTATGATGCGCCAAATGTTTTCTATGGGTGAAAGATCTGAACTGCAGGCTGGCCAGTTCAGTACCCAGACCCTTCTTCTACGCAGCCATGATGCTGTAATTGATGCAGTATGTGGTTTGGCATTGTCATGTTGGAAAATGCAAGGTCTTCCCTGAAAGAGACGTCATCTGGATGGGAGCATGTGTTGCTCTAGAACCTGGATATACCTTTCAGCATTGATGGTGTCTTTCCAGATGTGTAAGCTGCCCATGCCACATGCACTAATGCAACCCCATACCATCAGAGATGCAGGCTTCTGAACTGAGCGCTGATAACTTGGATCGTCCTTCTCCTCTTTAGTCCGAATGACACAGCGTCCCTGATTTCCATAAAAAACTTCAAATTTTGATTCGTCTGACCACAGAACAGTTTTCCACTTTGCCACAGTCCATTTTAAATGAGCCTTGGCCCAGAGAAGATGTCTGCGCTTCTGGATCATGTTTAGATACGGCTTCTTCTTTGAACTATAGAGTTTTAGCTGGCAACGGCGGATGGCACGGTGAATTGTGTTCACAGATAATGTTCTCTGGAAATATTCCTGAGCCCATTTTGTGATTTCCAATACAGAAGCATGCCTGTATGTGATGCAGTGCCGTCGAAGGGCCCGAAGATCACGGGCACCCAGTATGGTTTTCCAGCCTTTACCCTTACGCACAGAGATTCTTCCAGATTCTCTGAACCTTTTGATGATATCATGCACTGTAGATGATATGTTCAAACTCTTTGCAATTTCACACTGTCAAACTCCTTTCTGATATTGCTCCGCTATTTGTCGGTGCAGAATTAGGGGGATTGGTGATCCTCTTCCCATCTTTACTTCTGAGAGCCGCTGCCACTCCAAGATGCTCTTTTTATACCCAGTCATGTTAATGACCTATTGCCAATTGACCTAATGAGTTGCAATTTGGTCCTCCAGCTGTTCCTTTTTTGTACCTTTAACTTTTCCAGCCTCTTATTGCCCCTGTCCCAACTTTTTTGAGATGTGTTGCTGTCATGAAATTTCAAATGAGCCAATATTTGGCATGAAATTTCAAAATGTCTCACTTTCGACATTTGATCTGTTGTCTATGTTCTATTGTGAATACAATATCAGTTTTTGAGATTTGTAAATTATTGCATTCCGTTTTTATTTACAATTGGTGATCCTCTTTGTCCCAACTTTTTTGGAATTGGGGTTTATATATATATATATATATATATATATATATATATATATATATATATATATATATATATATATACACACACGCATACATACATACCGTGCACACACACACACACACACACACACACACACACACATACATACCGTGGAGGAAATAATTATTTGATCCCTTGCTGATTTTGTAAGTTTGTGCACTGACAAAGAAATGAACATTCTATAATTTTAATGCTAGGTTTATTTTAACTGTGAAAGACAAAACATCAAAAAGAAAATCCAGAAAATAACTTCATATAAAAGATATAAACTGATTTGCATTTCTTTGAGTAAAATAAGTATTTGAACCCTCTAGCAAACAAGACTTAGTATTTGGTGGCAAAACCCTTGTTGGCAAGCAGAGCGGTCAGACATTTCTTCTAGTTGATGACCAGGTTTGCGCACATGTCAGGAGGAATTTTGGTCCACTCCTCCTTGCAGCTCATCTCTAGATGATGAAGGTTTTGAGGCTGTCGCTTCGCAACTCGGAGCTTCAGCTCCCTCCATGGGTTTTCTCTGGGATTAAGGTCCGGAGACTGGCTAGGCCACTCCATGACCTTAATATGCTTCTTCTTGAGCCACTCCTTGTTACCTTGGCTGCATGTTTTGGGTCATTGTCGTGCTGGAAGACCCATCCACGACCCATTTTCAGTGTTCTGGCAGAGGGAAGGAGATTGTCACTCAGGATTTTACGGTACATGGCCCCATTCTTCCATTGATGCGGTGAAGTAGTCCTGTGCCCTTAGCAGAGAAACACCCCCAAAGCATTATGTTTCCACCTCCATGCTTGACAGTGGGGATGGTGTTCTTCGGGTCATAGTCAGCGTTTTTCTTCCTCCAAACACGGCGAGTTGAGTTAATGCCAAAGAGCTCGATTTTGGTCTCATCTGACCACAGCACCTTCTCCCAATCACTCTCAGAATCATTCAGGTGTTCACTGGCAAACTTCAGACGGGCCTGCACATGTGCCTTCTTGAGAAGGGGGACCTTGCGGGCACTGCAGGATTTTAATCCATTACAACGTAATGTGGGCGGCACGGTGGTGTAGTGGTTAGCGCTGTCACCATACAGCAAGAAGGTCCGTGTTCGAGCCCCGTGGCCGGCGAGGGCCTTTCTGTGCGGAGTTTGCATGTTCTCCCCGTGTCTGCATGGGTTTCCTTCGGGTGCTCCGGTTTCCCCCACAGTCCAAAGACATGCAGGTTAGGTTAACTGGTGACTCTAAATTGACCGTAGGTGTGAATGTGAGTGTGAATGGTTGTCTGTGTCTATGTGTCAGCCCTGTGATGACCTGGCGACTTGTCCAGGGTGTACCCCGCCTTTCGCCCGTAGTCAGTTGGGATAGGCTCCAGCTTGCCTGCGACCCTGTAGAACAGGATAAAGCGGCTCCAGATAATGAGATGACAACATAATGTGTTACCAGTGGTTTTCTTGGTGACTGTGGTCCCAGCTGCCTTAAGATCATTCACAAGCTCCTCCCGTGTAGTTCTAGGCTGATCTCTCACCTTTCTCGTGATCCTTGATACCCCACGAGGTGAGATCTTGCGTGGGGCCCCAGACCAGGGTCGATTGATGGTCATTTTGTATTTCTTCCATTTTCGAACTATTGCACCAACAGTTGTCTCCTTCTCACCCAGCTTCTTACTTATGGTTTTGTAGCCCAGTCCAGCCTTGTGCAGCTCTACAGTCTTGTCCCTGACATCCTTAGACAGCTCTTTGGTCTTGCCCATGTTGGAGAGGTTGGAGTCTGATTGATTGATTCTGTGGACAGGTGTCTTTTATACAGGTGTCAATTTAAGAGAGCTGTCTTTAATGCAGTTAACGAGTTGATTAGGAGTGTCCTACTGGTCTGTGGGAGCCAGAACTCTTAATGGTTGGTAGGGGATCAAATACTTATTTCACTCAACGAAATGCAAATCAATTTATATATTTTATAAAATGTGATTTTCTTTTTGATATTCTCTCACTGTTAAAATAAACCTACCCTTAAAATTATAGACTGTTCATATCTTTGCCAGTGGGCAAACTTACAAAATCAGCAAGGGATCAAATAATTATTTCCTCTACTGTATATATATATATATATATATATATATATATATATATATATATATATATATATATATATATAATAAAGAAATGTAGTAATTAAAGTGTAGTGAAAAGAGATTTTTTGAATTTTAAAATGAAGTAGAACTAAAAAGTATGAGGTGAAAGAAAAACTCAAGTAAAAAACAACAACAACAAAGAAACGTATTTACGGGCAGTAACAATGTAATTGCACTCTGTTACTTTCCACCTCTAAAACAAAGTGTTAGAGAGCTCAGGAGGATCAAGCCCAGCTCCGGTATTGGTGGAACCACAGCAATGTTAAGGCTCAGTGGAGCAGAAGCAGATTTAAGAGACTTATTGATGAAACAGTAGAGGAGATGGAAGATAATTAATGAGCAGTTGTTTATCCTTGTTTGTTTAGTGTTTCTAGTTCTGTCTATCTCAAATGACTGACATATTTCAGATCAGATCAATGCTGCTTGCCAATCCATCAATGTCTTTCTCTTTCTCACCTTCAGTGTGCCCATTTGTTTGAAGCCGTACATGTGGAACCAAAAGCGCAGATGGCAGACACCAGCACTGGCAGGAAACTCCTGCTGGGTGATTATACGAGCAACATCCCCCTCTCGCTGCAAGGCTGAGTTCACATATAGGTAGCTCCCTGCACCATCTTCCAGTTCACACCCACACACACACACGCACACACACACACACACACACACACACACACACACACACGAGACTTTTATTATAGATATGAAATGTCTGATTCAAATCAGACTAAGTGCACATGTTTATATGATATATAGCATTAATATACAGGGTCTTGCAAAAGTATTCATCCCCCTTGGTGTTTGTCCTGTTTTGTCACATTACAAACTGGAATTAAAGCCGCAAGCGGCCTCGACGGGCCCTCGCGCCAGCGGCCAAGGGGGGCGGGGGCATGCGTCCCTGCGAAACACCTTCCACAGCTTCTTCGGCAAGAGACATTACTCCCACAATGGCGACAAAGCACAGAATTGGACACATGGCAACAATAGGGTCCCGCACTGTACGGTGCTCGGGGCCTAATAATAATAATAATAATAATAATAATAATAATCCTTCAAAAACAATAGGGTCTCGCACTGAACGGTGCTCGGGCCTTAATAATAATAATAATAATTAAAGCCGCAAGCGGCCTCGACGGGCCCTCGCGCCAGCGGCCAAGGGGGGGCGGGGGCATGCGTCCCCGCGAAAGACCTTCCACAGCTTCTTCGGCAAGTGACATTACTCCCACAATGGCGACAAAGCACAGAAATGGACACAGAGTACACGGTGCGCTGAGATGTTGTCTTGGACAGAACGTTTTATGCCATGGCTTCCCAACCAAATTAATGTATTTACCTCATCAGTCACCAAGCTATAGCTACATAGGATTGTCTTCTGTTAGACATCTATTAGTCTGTATGTAACGCTACAACACTTGCTCCCGACTGCCCACCCATTCCCCACAAGTCATGTGTGTTTAAGGCAACCAAAACCACATACTCCTGGTGCCTCATAATTGTAAACACCTGTCCTGCAACTGCTACAGCGCAATGAGCGCCCCCAGTGGTGAAAGTTCACCAAATTTGGTATACATGTCAAGGGACCAATGAAGAGTTGTTTTGTCAAGTTTGATCAAGTTTGACCAATCAGAAGCCGAGATATAAATTGTTGCCTGAAAACAGCGCCCCCAGTGGCAAAAGGTCACAAAATTTGGCACATATGTCAGGTGACCTGTTAAGAGTGTGCGTATCAAGTTTGATCAAGATTGAGAAAATAGAAGATAAGATATTGATTTTTGAAGAATAAATTTTTTGGTTTCTCCCATGTCAGTAGGTGGCGCTATGCTGCACATGAGCGATTATGAGTTGGAAAAATAAGTGTCTACAACAGCAACGTACTATCACAAGGTAGTGGTGTGAAGGAGAAGCATTGTGGAATTATTTACCAAAAACCCGTTTTGGAGCAATTGCGTTGGCCAAAAACAGCGCCCCTCATGGACGAAAATTCCCAAAATGTGGTGTACATGACATGGGAGGTAGTAAGAGGGTGGCCGTGAAGTTTGACCAAATTTGAGGAAAGATTGGATTTTTTGCCCAAAAATAGCGCCCCCAGTGGCGAAATATCACAGAAATTGGGTAACATGTCAGAAGCCCAATGACTGATTTGCCTGTGAAGTATGAGCAGTTTTGAGCAATTAGAAGATTTGTTATGAATTTTTAAGCATGTAAAATTTTGCATTGAAAATTGATTGACGTATAACTTCTGAACGGTTTATCCTACGTGAAACCAATTCAGTAACTTTTGTCAGCCATGTCTGTAGATGATGTCTATTAATTTTGGTGACATTCCTATGAACGGCCTAGGAGGAGTTGCGCCGTCTTCGTGGCCATGCATTTCGCACAAAAGTGAAATTACCTCACTTCCTGTTGGGCGTGGCTAATGCATTGGCATTACATTTTTGTCCAGCTTAGTGAGATACATATGCGTACCAAATGGCATGCCACTACTACAAACTACATGGCAACCAGGCACCTTAATGTGGGAGGCCAAAATCACAACGACTTAGGGGGCGCTATAGAGGCCCTGAGGCCCGCCTGGATCTGGGCTTCCGGTTCTCAGTAGCGGTGGCAGTCTAAGGAAAAGGAGCCAAATTTCGTGCGTTGTCGACCATGGCAAGCGCCCCAATAAGGGTCTTGTAAAGAGTTTGCTTGCCAAGTTTGACAAAGCAGAAGCTGCAATATCATTTTTGCCATAACCAGCACCCCCAGGGGCGAAAGTGCACAAAATTTGGCGTACATGTCAGGTGAGCTATGAAGAGCTTGCGTATGAAGTTTGAGGACAATTGAGTAAATAGAAGATGAGATATAGATTTTTGAAGAATAAATTTTTTGGTTTTTCCCATGTCAGTAGGTGGCGCTATGCTGTACATGAGCAATTATGAGTTGGAAAAGTAAGTGTCTACAACAGCAACATACTATCACAAGGTAGTGGTGTGAAGGAAAAGCATTATGGAATTATTTACCAAAAACCCGTTTTGGAGCAATTGCGTCGGCCAAAAACAGCGCCCCCCATGGACGAAAATACCCAAAACGTGGTATACATGACATGGGAGGTAGTAAGAGGGTGGCCGTGAAGTTTGACCAAATTTGAGGAAAGATTGGAATTTTTGCCCAAAAATAGCGCCCCCAGTGGCGAAATATCACAGAAGTTGGGTAACATGTCAGAAGCCCAATGAGTGATTTGCGTGTGAAGTATGAGCAGTTTTGAGCAATCAGAAGATTTGCTATGAATTTTTAAGCATGAAAAATTTTGCATCGAAAATTGATTGACGTATAACTTCTGAACGGTTTATCCTACGTGAAACGTATTTAGTAACTTTTGTCAGCCATGTCTGTAGATGATGTGTATCAATTTTGGTGACATTCCTATGAACGGTCTAGGAGGAGTTGCGCCGTCTTCGTGGCCATGCATTTCGCACAAAAGTGAAATTACCTCACTTCCTGTTGGGCGTGGCTAATGCATTGGCATTACATTTTTGTCCGGCTTAGTGAGATACATATGCGTACCAAATGGCATGCCACTACTACAAACTACATGGAACCCAGGCACCTTAATGCGGGAGGCCAAAATTACAACGACTTAGGGGGCGCTATAGAGGCCCTGAGCCCCGGCCAAGTTTGGGCTTCTGGTTCTGAGTAGCGGTGGCAATTCTCGGAACTGGTGCCAAATTTCGTGCGTTTTCGCCCATGGCAAGCGCCCCGAAAATGGCCCAACAGCGGAGAAAAATAAAGAAGAAGAAGAAGACGGAAGAAGAAGAAGAAGAAGAAGAAGACGGAAGAAGAATAATAATAATAGTGAACTCTTACAAGAACAATAGGGCCTTCGCCCATAGGGCTCGGGCCCTAACTAGAAACTATATGCCAAGCAGGCACCTTAATGCGAGAGGCAAAAATCACAACACGTTAGGGGGCGCTATAGAGGCCCTGAGGCCCGCCTGGATCTGGGCTTCTGGTTCTCAGTAGCGGTGGCAGTCTAAGAAAAAGGAGCCAAATTTCGTGCGTTGTCGACCATGGCAAGCGCCCCAATAAGGGTCTTGTAAAGAGTTTGCTTGCCAAGCTTGACAAATCAGAAGCTGCAATATCATTTCTGCCATAACCAGCACCCCCAGGGGCGAAAGTGCAGAAAAATTGGCGTACATGTCAGGTGAGCTATGAAGAGTTTGCGTATGAAGTTTGATGACAATTGAGTAAATAGAAGATGAGATATAGATTTTTGAAGAATAAATTTTTTGGTTTTTCCCATGTCAGTAGGTGGCACTATGCTGTACATGAGCGATTATGAGTTGGAGAAATAAGTGTCTACAACAGCAACGCACTATCACAAGGTAGTGGTGTGAAGGAAAAGCATTATGGAATTATTTACCAAAAACCCGTTTTGGAGCAATTGCGTCGGCCAAAAACAGCGCCCCCCATGGACGAAAATTCCCAAAATGTGGTATACATGACATGGGAGGTAGGAAGAGGGTGGCCATGAAGTTTGACCAAATTTGAGGAAAGTTTGGATTTTTTGCCCAAAAATAGCGCCCCCAGTGGCGAAATATCACAGAAATTGGGTAACATGTCAGAAGCCCAATGAGTGATTTGCGTGTGAAGTATGAGCAGTTTTGAGCAATTAGAAGATTTGTTATGAATTTTTAAGCATGTAAAATTTTGCATTGAAAATTGATTGACGTATAACTTCTGAACGGTTTATGCTACGTGAAACGTATTTAGTAACTTTTGTCAGCCATGTCTGTAGATGATGTGTATCAATTTTGGTGACATTCCTATGAACGGTCTAGGAGGAGTTGCGCCGTCTTCGTGGCCATGCATTTCGCACAAAAGTGAAATTACCTCACTTCCTGTTGGGCGTGGCTAATGCATTGGCATTACATTTTTGTCCGGCTTAGTGAGATACATATGCGTACCAAATGGCATGCCACTACTACAAACTACATGGCAACCAGGCACCTTAATGCGGGAGGCCAAAATCACAACGAGTTAGGGGGCGCTATAGAGGCCCTGAGGCCCGCCTGGATCTGGGCTTCTGGTTCTCAGTAGCGGTGGCAGTCTAAGAAAAAGGAGCCAAATTTCGTGCGTTGTCGACCATGGCAAGCGCCCCAATAAGGGTCTTGTAAAGAGTTTGCTTGCCAAGTTTGACAAATCAGAAGCTGCAATATCATTTCTGCCATAACCAGCACCCCCAGGGGCGAAAGTGCACAAAATTTGGCGTACATGTCAGGTGAGCTATGAAGAGTTTGCGTATGAAGTTTGATGACAATTGAGTAAATAGAAGATGAGATATAGATTTTTGAAGAATAAATTTTTTGGTTTTTCCCATGTCAGTAGGTGGCGCTATGCTGTACATGAACGATTATGAGTTGGAAAAATAAGTGTCTACAACAGCAATGCACTATCACAAGGTAGTGGTGTGAAGGAAAAGCATTATGGAATTATTAACCAAAAACCCGTTTTGGAGCAATTGCGTCGGCCAAAAACAGCGCCCCCCCATGGACGAAAATTCCCAAAATGTGGTATACATGACATGGGAGGTAGTAAGAGGGTGGCCGTGAAGTTTGACCAAATTTGAGGAAAGATTGGATTTTTTGCCCAAAAATAGCGCCCCCAGTGGCGAAATATCACAGAAATTGGGTAACATGTCAGAAGCCCAATGAGTGATTTGCGTGTGAAGTATGAGCAGTTTTGAGAAATCAGAAGATTTGTTATGAATTTTTAAGCATGTAAAATTTTGCATCGAAAATTGATTGACGTATAACTTCTGAACGGTTTATCCTACGTGAAACGTAGTTAGTAACTTTTGTCAGCCATGTCTGTAGATGATGTGTATCAATTTTGGTGACATTCCTATGAACGGTCTAGGAGGAGTTGCGCCGTCTTCGTGGCCATGCATTTCGCACAAAAGTGAAATTACCTCACTTCCTGTTGGGTGTGGCTAATGCATTGGCATTACATTTTTGTCCGGCTTAGTGAGATACATATGCGTACCAAATGGCATGCCACTACTACAAACTACATGGCACCCAGGCACCTTAATGCGGGAGGCCAAAATCACAACGACTTAGGGGGCGCTATAGAGGCCCTGAGCCCCGGCCAAGTTTGGGCTTTTGGTTCTGAGTAGCGGTGGCAATTCTCGGAACTGGTGCCAAATTTCGTGCGTTTTCGCCCATGGCAAGCGCCCCGAAAATGGCCCAACAGCGGAGAAAAATAAAGAAGAAGAAGAAGAAGAATAGTGAACTCTTACAAGAACAATAGGGCCTTCGCCCATTCGGGCTCGGGCCCTAATTAAAATGGATTTTTGGAGGGTTAGCACCATTTGATTTACACAACATGCCTACCATTTTAAAGGTGCAAGTTTATTATTATTTTTTTTTTACTGTGACACAAACAATAAGATGAAGAAACAGAAATCTGGAGTGTGCATAGGTATTCACCCCGAAAAGTCAATACTTTATATAGCCACCTTTTGCTGCAATTACAGCTGCAAGTCTCTTGGGGTATGTCTCTATTAGCTTAGCACATCTAGCCACTGGAATTTTTGCCCATTCCTCAAGGCAAAACTGCTCTACCTCCTTCAAGTTATTTGGGTTGAGTTGGTGTACAGCAATCTTCAAGTCATGCCACAGATTCTCAATTGGATTGAGGTCTGGGCTTTGATTAGGCCATTCCAAGACATTTAAATGTTTCCCTTTAAACCACTTCAGGGCAGTTTTAGCAGTATGTTTCGGGTCATTGTCCTGCTGGAATGTGAACCTTCGTCCCAGTCTCAAACCTCTGGCTGACTCAAACAGGTTTTCCTCCAGAATTGCCCTGTATTTAGTGCCATCCATCTTTCCTTCAATCCTGACCAGCTTTCCTGTCCATGCAGATGAAAAATATCCCCACAGCATGATGCTGCCACCACCATGCTTCACTGTAGGAATGGTGTTCTAAGGATGATGGGAAGTGTTGGGTTTGCACCACACATGGCATTTTCCCTGATGGCCAAAAAGTTCAATTTTAGTCTCATCTGACCAGAGAATCTTCTTCCATGTGTTTGGGGAGTCTGTCACATGCTGTTGGGCAAACTCCAAATGTGTTTTCTTATTCTTTCCTTTAAACAATGACTTTTTTCTGGCCACTCTTCCATAAAGTCCTGCTCTGTGGAGTGTACGGCTTAAAGTGGTCCTATGGACAGATACTCCCATCTCTGCTGTGGATCTTTGCGGCTCCTTCAGCGTCATCTTTGGTGTTTTTATTGCATCTCTGATTAATGCCCTCCTTTCAAGTCTGTGGGTTTTAGTCGCCTTCCCTTGTCAGGTTTGCAGTGGTGCCATATTCTTTCCATTGTGCTATAATGGATTTAATGGTGCTCTGTGGGATATTTAAAGTTTGGGATATTTTTTATAACCCAACCCTGATCTACACTTCTCCACAACTTTGTCTTTGACCTGTTTGGAGTGTTCCTTGGTTTTCCTGTTGTTTGCATAGTAGTGTTGCAGAGTCAGGGTCCTTCCAGAACAGGTTGGTTTATACAGACATCATGTGACAGATCATGTGACACTTTGATTGCACACAGGTGGATCTTAATCAACTAATTATGTGACTTATGAAGTGAATTGGTTGGAGCAGCTCTTATTTAGGGGTTTCATATGAAAGGAGGTGAATACCTATGCACACTCCAGATTTCTGTTTTTTTCATCTTAATTATTGTTTGTGTCACAATAAAAAAAAAAAATTTGCACCTTTAAAGTGGTAGGCATGTTATGTAAATCAAATGGTGCTAACCCTCCAAAAATTCATTTTAATTCCAGCTTATAATGCAACAAAACAGGACAAACACCAAGGGGGATGAATACTTTTGCAAGACACTGTAGGTACATTAGATTGAGGAAATTATATGTTGAACTTAAGAACAATCAGAAAACGTTAATATTTCCTTTAATTGAATGAAATATATTAAGGTGTTTCCATGATTAGGGTGCCATGTTGTCTGTGTAACTCTTAATTTCTTTAGAAAATATACAGGTGATCGTATCTGGCTCCTGAGTATTCCCGAGCCCATGTGGCTATATTTTTCCCATGAGCATGACAGTTTCTCAGGCAGTGCCACCTGAGGGCTCAAAGGTCACCCACATTTCAACAGTGGTTTCTGACATTGCCCTTTACGCATTGAGATGTCTCCGAATTCCTTGAACCTTTTCACAATATTATGTACTGTACATTTTGAAAGAGCTAAATTCTCTGCAATCTTGCATGTTGTTTTTGAATTGACTAACAACTCTCTCACAAATTTTGGCACAAAGGGATGAGACCCTGGCTGTGGTTTGCTCTGAAGTTATAGCAAACACACTAGTATTCCTGTGAATGGCATGAGGACATTCTAATGATGCATTTACAATTATTTTTAAAAATTTCTAGTTTACTTTCTGTCTATAATTTTAGGACACAGTGTTTGTATTTTCAGTCACCATGAGAATTTGGATGATGCAATTTCCTGTTGATCATGTGACTTGTGGAATATTCTAAACAGGAAGGAATGTGTTCAGGTTACAGGGTTGAGTGAATATTCTAACACTGGAAAGAATGACTCATGGAAAAGGATGTTAAATATTAATGCAAAAAAAAGCAAACAAACAAACAAAAAACCCAACAACTCATTTTAATATTTACATTTCAAGGTAAAGTACACTACATGGCCAAAAGTTTGTGGACACCTGACCATCACACCCATATGTATTTGTTGAACATCCCATTCCAGATTTAGTCCCTTTTTCCTGTTATAATAACCTCCACTCTTTTGGGAAGGCTTTCCATGAGATTTTGGAACATGGCTGTGGGACTTTGCTCTCATTCAGCCATGAGAAAATGAATGAAGTCCAGCACCGATGTTAGGTGAGGAGGCCTATTGGTTGCAGTTGCAGCTGGTTTTCTAGTTCAATCCAAAGATGTTCACAACCATTTCATGTCTGTGATGTCTAAGAGCTGTCTTGATTATCCCCATAAACATCTCAAAAAGATAACACCTCAGTTCCCTTTCTCGAAATTCCCATAATAATATTAAGGCATATTTATAAATCAGACACTAATAATGGTGCCATATTTTTTTATGAACTCTGGTCTTATTATATAAAACCTTTTAGATGTTGCTTGCACTGCATGCAGAAATTAACCTCATCCATCACCTGTGCTGACATTTACTAAGTTTTTCTGAAAGACCCTTTCAGCTGAATGGCTGAAATGGAATTAGGTATAGAACTGCATTTTTATAAAATTCCACTGGTTTAAGTAAAACAGATGAGTTTTAAAGTTTGCTGTCGTTGTAACACCTACCAGGGCTGTGATCAGTGGATGGTCCTGTTCCTTGAGATTTTCTGCCTTGTCCGATCTGCCAGTCAAAGTCATCATCCTGATCTTGCACCAACTGACACGCCTCCTTCCACTGATCCTCAGGCATGTTGAAGTTACAGGCTCCTGCCAGGCTGCCTGGGAAACATAAAATGGATAATGCTTTGCTTATATGGACACAAAGACACAGTTCCACTGCTCTGATTTAAATGTAAGAAATAATCCCTATTTCATGCCTCCAGAATTATTGGTATGCTTTATTGAACAAGGCAGCAAGTGAGTGACTGAAACACATGATTACTGTTTCAGTGACACTTGAAGTTCAGGCTCTGCATTTTGTATTTTGCTCACAGAAAGGGATTTTTTCATGCAGACCTTCTAAACACTTATCATGGAGGTGGTGCTTAAATAGCTGATTTTGAAACTATTCTTCAAACCTCAAGACCTCAATTTTTCTCTTTATCTTCATGGGTCCTTGTCCTGGCTTTCCAGACTTTTGAATGTATTTTTTTTATTCAAGATTTACAAATATGTTTTGGACAAACTTTGTACTCACATGCATATGTTGATAAATGTCATAATAATAAGTATGCAGTACATTGCTTAAGACATAGAGCGGGGAGACTTTGGACAGTTTGTATTCCTATAAATGCATTTCAACCAATCAGCTTCTAAATTACATCAGAAGTTAGATGTCACCCCTTAGAGTAACCTACTTCCTTTGGAGCCACGAAGATGGACACTGCAGTAAGGTCTGTGCAGTTCAATATTTTTGTCAACTAAAACTTGTATTTTCTACTTCACCTCCAGTCTATGGTGTAATGTACACTGGTGAATTCGGGATTTGTTAGGAATTGAAGTATGTAGCCTAGAGTTACCAGATATAGTATTATTTATTAAACTTAAACTCTGGGGAAAAAACATTGAAGGATTTTTTTTTCAAAATGGCCAGATGGGGAGAGTTGGGACAGTTCATCATGTTACAGGTTTTTTCTTGTGGTTTATAAATATAACATTGCTTAAAATATTTGCTAAAACTGTGTTAGTGTACCTGCATGAGGATTAAACTCATGTAATTCCTTCTTGAGAATGGAACTGTTTTGTTGAGTCAGGTTTTGGGTAAACTGACATTTTTCTATAGCTGTACCAGCATTGTGTGTTCATACAGTTCATATGTTACAAGTTTTGATAAATAAGAATTAATCATGTAGGCATTAATCATGTACAGTGGTGCTTGAAAGTTTGTGAACCCTTGAGAATTTTCTATTTTTCTGCATAAATATGACCTCAAACATCATCAGATTTTCACACAAGTCCTAAAAGTAGATAAAGAGAACCCAGTTAAACAAATGAGACAAAAATATTATACTTGGTCATTTATTTATTGAGGAAAATGATCCAATATTACATATTGTGAGTGGCAAAAGTATGTGAATGTAGTATCTGACCAGGTAGGTGGAGCACAGAATCACGGCAAGCCAGTACTGAGTTCTCAAAACTCTTTTATTCTCTGCTTTTCAGCATTACACATTCGCTCATATATACACACACACACACACAGTGTTCAGGTTGGGGGAGTTCCTTCCTTTGCTCTCCCTCTCCTCTTTATAGGGCGCGGTCACTGGGGAAGACGCACAAACAGGTTAATTCCAATCAGGTGCAGTGATTCTACCACTTACCTTCCCTGACTCCGCCCTCCACTCACAGACCAACGCTTGACCACGCCCCCGCTGCCACAGTGAACCTCTAGGATTAGCAGTTAATTTGAAGATCAAATTAGAGTCAGGTGTTTGTCATCCGATTGATTGAAATCAGGTGTGAGTGGGCACCCTGTTTTATTTAAAGAACAGGGATCTATCAAAGTCTGATCTTCACAACACAGGTTTGTGGAAGTGTATCATGGCACGAACAAAGGAGATTTCTGAGGACCTCAGAAAAAGCGTTGTTGATGCTCATCAGGCTGGAAAAGATTACAAAACCATCTCTAAAGAGCTTGGACTCCACCAATCCACAGTCAGACAGATTGTGTACAAATGGAGGAAATTCAAGACCACTGTTACCCTCCCCAGGAGTGGTTGACCAACAAAGATCACTCCAAGAGCAAGGCGTGTAATAGTCGGTGAGGTCACAAAGGACCCCAGGGTAATTTCTAAGCAACTGAAGGCCTCTCTCACATTGGCTAATGTTAATGTTCATGAGTCCACCATCAGGAGAACACTGAACAGCAATGGTGTGCATGGCAGGGTTGTAAGGAGAAAGCCACTGCTCTCCAAAAAGAACATTGCTGCTCATCTGCAGTTTGCTAAAGATCATGTGGACAAGCCAGAAGGCTATTGGAAAAATGTTTTGTGGATGGATGAGACCAAAATAGAACTTTTTGGTTTAAATGAGAAGTGTTATGTTTGGAGAAAGGAAAACACTGCATTCCAGCATAAGAACCTTATCCCATCTGTGAAACATGGTGGTGGTAGTGTCATGGTTTGGGCCTGTTTTGCTGCATCTGGGCCAGGACGGCTTGCCATCATTGATGGAACAATGAATTCTGAATTATACCAGCAAATTCTAAAGGAAAATGTCAGAACATCTGTCCATGAACTGAATCTCAAGAGAAGGTGGGTCATGCAGCAAGACAATGACCCTAAGCACACAAGTCATTCTACCAACGAATGGTTAAAGAAGAATAAAGTTGATGTTTTGGAATGGCCAATTCAATGTCCTGACCTTAATCCAATCAAAATATTGTGGAAGGACCTGAAGCGAGCAATTCATGTGAGGAAACCCACCAACATCCCAGAGTTGAAGCTGTTCTGTACGGAGGAATGGGCTAAAATTCCTCCAAGCCGGTGTGCAGGACTGATCAACAGTTACCAGAAACGTTTAGTTGCAGTTATTGCTGCACAAGGGGGTCACACCAGATACTAAAAGTAAACGTTCACATATTTTTGCCATTCACAGATATGTAATATTGGATCATTTTCCTCAATAAATAAGTGACCAAGTATAATATTTTCTCATTGGTTTGTGTTCTCTTTATCTAGTTTTAGGAATTGTGCGAAAATCTGATGTTTTAGGTCATATTTATGCAGAAATACAGAAAATTCTAAAGGGTTCACAAACTTTCAAGCACCACTGTAGGTAATTTTATTTTGTTCCATGTCTCCCCACTATGCCCCAAGTCGCCCAACATTATGTTCCACGTCTCCCTGCAAAAAAAATAAAAAATTGAAGCCTGAAGGCCAGTATTTGTGACAAGCTGAGAAACTAATGTTGTGGTAAGAGGGTATTGTAAATACTCTCTCATGCAATATGAATGTGACGCTACCTGCAAAGAATTTCACATGATTTACAAACGCTGAAAACTTGTCCCAAGTCTTCCTGCTCTCCCCAACCAGATCAGTCAGTTATCAATTACTTAGTGCTGCCTTTAATGATGTTTTTTGCACAGCATTTAAAGATGCCGCCACTGCAAATTAAAGCACATAAATCCATCTTCCTTTTATACAGCATCATTCTTAATCAAATGACTGGTCTTAAATGTTTTAATTTATGAAAATATGTTTACTTGATTTCTTTATTTTTTTTCATATTTAATGCCAGTAATGAGCAATTCCAGCGTTATGGACGTGACACTTGAACTCAAAATGGCAACAAATGACCCAGTGCATGTTTTATTGTCTCCCAGTATTTAAACAGGTGTTGCATATTTTAAGGCTGTACCATACTGGAGAAGTGATAGAACAAGAACAATTCCCATAGTACATCTAGGGCATGCCAGAAAACGCCAATAAAAGATGCGTTATGGATGTGACAGAAAAAGTATCACTTTTCTTGGGTGACTGTACATTTTTATCAAACTCTGTGAAACTGTAAACCTAATATCGAAATGGAGATATCCATTTGATAGAGGGGTCCAAGGTGAATATTTAAAAAAATCTTTGTTTAAAATATTTTGGATTTCATGCAGAGTTTCGGAAGGAAAAGTCAGCGTTATGGATGTGACGAAATTCCGTTATGGATGTGACGCGTCTGAAATAGACATGGCATATGTTTAGAAAATCAGCAATTTAACCACCATAACCCTTTGAAAAACTCTCTAAATATCAGCTAAAACTATCAAAGTTCTTAAATAATATTTAGGATGGCTATTGTTTTGCTGTTTTGTGGATTTTAGCATACATTTCTGTGCTTGTGGCAATGATATAGAATTGTACATGATCAAAGTTGATTTTAGCTTGGGTTTACATTATAAGAAAGAAAGACTGACAGTGACATATTAGGTTGGTTACAAATTGGTTCAACTTATTCATATCTGTAAAATACAGGCCTAGGTGATATCTCTGGGAGTGGTTTTGATGTATTACACGTTGCTTTATTTTTGCATGGTGAGGTTGACATTTACATGGAATTGCCCTAATATGACAAGACTGAGATGTTACAAAAGTTTAAATAAAAGGTGTGCGTCACTAAAAATACACAAGTCATAAAATCCTAACAGCGTAATCTGCATATAAAAATTCAGTAACTCATCACAATTTATATCATTTGAATCAGATTAATAAGTCCTCTTACCTGTATATTTAAAATACCAAGAGCATGAGCAGGATATAAAAGTATTTCCAAAATTACAGGATTCTCATGAAGACCAAATTTCTTGTGTAAATATTCCTAATGAATGACTTATCCAATCATAACAAATGCATTCTTATTCAGCTTGATAAATGAGGCCCATCATCTGTAAAGTTTATTGTACCGCATGTCATAGTTTTCCTCTTTACACAAAAACGTGCCAATAATTCTGATGTTCATCGTTTCGTGGAATTTGTCCTGTCCATGCAAGGACTGTAAATTGGCTATAAGTGAAATAGAGAATATTACACAGTTGCGTGAAAATATGAAGTTATCTTCGAGTGGTGAAATATATTCACATGTGAGCGAAGTAAATGAGTGAAAATATTTTCAACATGAAAAGGGAAACTTTTTATCTTCGCACCACTATGTAATGTTCTTTACATTATATGGACACATCCACAAAAAAAAAAATACACAAGTTAATCAAAAGAATTTTAATTTTGAACTGGTTCTCCACTTTGACAACGTGCGTCCAGTCAGCGGGAAAACACTGGGAGTGACATCATCAGCGTGAAGTATCAGAAAATGTCACTCAGATCCGCAATGTATTTCAGATGAAAAATCTGAGAGTTTTTCAACATGAGAAGATAAACTTCATACCTTCAAGCCAACGTGTGAGTTATTATATTGACAAACAAAAAGTACCCAAATTTATCAAAACAGTTCATCAATTTCCTCACAAGTGACAGAGATTTATGTCATGGTTTTGGTTCTCCGTGTCCTGGATGTAGCTCGTATGAAGTGGCAAATTTCCCAGTAAAACTCTCATGTCCATATAATATAAATAAATACATAGCTTTCCTGGTTTGTTTCTGTCTCTGACCCAAATGGCAAACTGCAATAATGTCCTGGTGCTTTTACGACACACATTTAAGGGTGTAAGACAAGTGTATCATCACTGCTTTGTGTTAAACAGGAACTGCAGAGAAAATCTACTCACTGCAGTCCAGCTCATCAGATCCATCGGTGCAGTCCGGCTTACTGTCACACACCAGACTGGAAATGATACACTTGCCGTTGTTGCACACAAAATCAGTGGCTGCAGGGCAGGAACCAGGATGTGTTTCACCTGTAGCATGTACATGATATCAATACAGAAACAAGGACACACACACACACACACACACACACACACACTTGCATTATTACTGGTACTTAGTGAGGTGCGAGGAACTCATACTGATCTAAATGAGTAATTCAGCTAATTAATGCTATACTTAAAGGGCTCCTGACAGCAAAATTATGCTCTAAAATAGGTTTCTGTAATAAAACTACAAACACCACTGATCACTTTCATGATAGAACTAACCACCAACAGAACGAAATCAGTAGATTTGTCTTTGTGCGAAGTTGCGTCAATCTGGCCAAGCGCTAAGCCACTGTCAGTGGCCGCCATATTTGCCATGACGTCATATGCAGAATGACTGCTCGGCCTTCAAGGCAGCTATGGCTGACGAAACAGAGCGATTTTCTGACCAGTCTTCAGAAACTGAGGCCCTTTTTGAGGTTGACACTGGACATGTCGGATTACATGAAGACGAAGCAGTGGGTGGCATTTTGCCTCATCGTTTTGAGCTGTATCTGGACCATTTGCCTGCAGAAGGTCGAGATTTCCGACTCGGACACAGACGACGACGGGCCCAATGCAGAGGACGTCGTGATCCCAGCTGACATCGGGAGGCTCCAAAACACTGAATGGTAATATAATAATAATAATAATAATAATAATAATAATAATAATAGATCTAGTCCTCTTGGGGCAGGCATGCAGACAATATTACCGCACTGATTTCCTTTAAAAAAAAAAATGCTCTCTTGAAAGTTCATGGTCTTTTAGATTTGGGCCGTTTTGTCACATTTTTATTTGATAAGAATAAAAACTTCTATGAACTGATGAAATTCAATTGCATGTTAGGCCTATAAGGTCCAGCCAACACGGTATTGCAGCGGAACTGTGGCAGAACTTTGAATCATGAACAAATTCACCTATTGCTATTATTTATTAGTAAATATATATGTCATTACAAGATGGAGATCTACACCGAAAAATCATCAACAACTAATCAAACAAGTGTCACGTCTGTCAAACAGAGGCCCACCTGTCATTGGGAGTCCATATGTCCCGTGTCCGGCGCACTTGTTTTGTCCACTCTTCGCGTCTGATGGGATCCTTGGGAAAGGTATACAGACTATACCCGGCTTCCCTGGTGTTTGAACAAAATCCAGCCACACAACGAGCAGGCATATTCACCAAAATAAATGACTCAGACGCAAAAATATTCACTTGCAAAGCACTGGTGAACAACGAGAAGTTGAGAAAATGTCAGTGGTTCTGCATGTGACGTCAAATCCGCCTTCTTCCTCAGCCGTGGGTTGGCTCACTATGATATCGATTAATCTGCGTGGCGAGCCATTCAAAACAATGTTCGTTACTATTCTGTCGCGCGATGTGTGAAGTAAATGTCATTTTATTCAACTCAATATGGCTGAAATTAACAATTTAACATGTTTTGCTGTCAGGAGGCCTTTAAAAATGTAACCCTATTCTTAAGTTCGGTAACAAAGAAAGTGTTCTTGGTTCTTTTACCAAATAAAAGCTGCAGTGTTTTTTTTTTTTAAAGGAAAATTGGTGCAAGGCAGTTTTCCTCACGGGGAGCAGCCAAATGTCCCCTCAAAGCCAAAACAGATATTTATATGCTTTTTTTCGAGCGGAGATATTAAAAACATGCCCCCAAGGCTGGCTGCAGTTCCACACACTGGAGAATGTTTGTGTGTGGGTCTGGGACTCCAGACATCAAGGCTCATCAAGTATGTACAGTGGTGCTTGAAAGTTTGTGAACCCTTTAGAATTTTCTAGATTTCTGCATAAATAGGACCTAAAATCATCAGATTTTCACACAAGTCCTAAAAATAGATAAAGAGAACCCAGTTAAACAAATGAGACAAAAATATTATACTTGGCCATTTATTTATTGAGGAAAATGATCCAATATTACATATCTGTGAGTGGCAAAAGTATGTGAACCTTTGCTTTTAGTATCCGGTGTGACCCCCTTGTGCAGCAATAACTGCAACTAAACGTTTCTGGTAACTGTTGATCAGTCCTGCACACCAGCTTGGAGGAATTTTAGCCCATTCCTCCGTACAGAACAGCTTCAACTCTGGGATGTTGGTGGGTTTCCTCACATGAACTGCTCGCTTCAGGTCCTTCCACAACATTTCAATTGGATTAAGGTCAGGACTTTGACTTGGCCATTCCAAAACATTAACTTTATTCTTCTTTAACCATTCTTTGGTAGAATGACTTGCATGCTTAGGGTCATTGTCTTGCTGCATGACCCACCTTCTCTTGAGATTCAGTTCATGGACAGATGTCCTGACATTTTCCTTTAGAATTCACTGGTATAATTCAGAATTCATTGTTCCATCAATGATGGCAAGCTGTCCTGGCCCAGATGCAGCAAAACAGGCCCAAACCATGATACTACCACCACCATGTTTCACAGATGGGATAAGGTTCTTATGCTGGAATGCAGTGTTTTCCTTTCTCCAAACATAACGCTTCTCATTTAAACCAAAAAGTTCCATTTTGGTCTCATCTGCCCATAAAACATTTTTCCAATAGCCTTCTGGCTTGTCCACATGAGCTTTAGCAAACTGCAGATAAGCAGCAATGTTCTTTTTGGAGAGCAGTGGCTTTCTCCTTGCAACCCTGCCATGCACACCATTGTTGTTCAGTGTTCTCCTGATGGTGGACTCATGAACATTAACACTAGCCAATGTCAGAGAGGCCTTCAGTTGTTTAGAAGTTACCCTGGGGTCCTTTGTGACCTCGCCGACTATTACACGCCTTGCTCTTGGAGTGATCTTTGTTGGTTGACCACTCCTGGGGAGGGTAACAATAGTCTTGAATTTCCTCCATTTGTACACAATCTGTCTGACTGTGGATTGGTGGAGTCCAAACTCTTTAGAGATGGTTTTGTAACCTTTTCCAGCCTGATGAGCATCAACAACGCTTTTTCTGAGGTCCTCAGAAATCTCCTTTGTTCGTGCCATGATACACTTCCACAAACATGTGTTGTGAAGCTCAGACTTTGATAGATCCCTGTTCTTTAAATAAAACAGGGTGCCCACTCACACCTGATTGTCATCCCAATGATTGAGAACACCTGACTAATTTTGCCTTCAAATTAGCTGCTAATCCTAGAGGTTCACATACTTTTGCCACTCACAGATATGTAATATTGGATAATTTCTCAATAAATAAATGACCAAGTATAATATTTTTGTCTCATTTGTTTAACTGGGTTCTCTATCTACTTTTAGGACTTGTGTGAAAATCTGACGTCTTAGGTCATATTTATGCAGAAATATAGAAAATTCTCAAGGGTTCACAAACTTTCAAGCAACCACCATAACATCCATCCATTATCTGTAGCCACTTATCCTGTGCAGGGTCGCAGGCAAGCTGGAGCCTATCCCAGCTGACTATGGGTGAGAGGCGGGGTACACCCTGGACAAATCGCCAGGTCATCACAGGGCTGACACAGAGACAAACAACCATTCACACTCACATCTACAGTCAATTTAGAGCCACCAGTTAACCTAACCTGCATGTCTTTGGACTGTGAGGAAAACTGGAGCACCTGGAGGAAACCCACGCAGACACGGGGAAAACATGCAAACTGCACACAGAAAGGCCCCTGTTGACCACTGGGCTTGAACTCAGAACCTTCTTGCTGTGAGGTGACCGTGCTAACCACTACACCACCATGCCGCCAGTATGTAACATCTTAAATTTTTGAATCTGCTTTGGGTAACATTTCTAAACTGCAGATCAAAACTTCACTGAACTGTTAAAAAAAAACCCAGATGATTAGATGCGAACTCTCTTTCAGAATCTTGTCTCTCTCAGGCAGTAGTTACCATTAGCTCCTCAGCATTTTTGCACTTCCTTCCATCAGAACTAGCATGGCCACTGCTACACCACATTAACCATTATCACATCATACATCAGCGCTCTGCAGGAATCAAAGTTTCCTGCATTACACATCAGCCTCCTCAAGAATTTATAGGAAATCCATTATCCTTCAGCCCCTTCAAGCAAATCACACAAGACTGTGCTGTGACACACGCTGCAAAAGACCGGAGACAAAAGCACATCACATTTCAGAGCGCCAATGACAGCAGAAGTATGAAATCTCCTCTTCTGATCTCACTGAAACCAACATATAGGCTCAGTGATATTACTGAGCAACGGTAAGAGCTGAGGATTTAAAAGGATGGAAAAACACCACTGAAACATACATTTTACCACAATTTCATTTTCATTATAATAAAATGAAGACTAAAGTAGCTTCAGGAAGGCTGCACAGAGCTGAACACTGCTTTCATTCTGCTCGTAAATCCTTTCTGCTTTTACAACCAGAAAGGACAGACAGAGAAAGAAATACATAAAAGATCTAAGAGAAATAAAAATGGGTTAGTGTACAATATTTAACAGTTACTCCACCAAATCGAATCGTACATGCCAAGTTGTCTATAAGCCACGTACGATGAGATTCAGTTGAATAACTATCTACATTCACTGGATTGAGCATTTTTATATTTTGCAAATTCAATAAATAAAAACTTTATACAAAACGTCCAACAAAATCATTCCTGCTTAGAATGTAAGCAAACTGGTGAAATAACAGTAGCAATTACATATTGCGATAGCAATTCTTGAAAAAAGATATATTCTTACCATCAAATACTTTCATTCCATATTTTGTTGCTTTTTTTGCATTTTGGGGGGTTTTGAGTGAGTTTTTATTTCATCCTCGGTTGGTTCAGCAACACGCGCCGCCATTTTGTTTTTCTCTACTCACGGTATATGAGCTGATTGGCGACTCTACGAGTAGGCTATCAGAGGGCATGATTGCTCATATCCGGTGAACGTGGATAGAATAAACACTGATATCTCAGACTTCAGCACATGTGCATCCATGTAGATGTGTGTGGAGCATGTACAGTAGTTACAAGCAGAGGTGAAAAAGGTACGGAGAGATGTGTCAAAATCTTACTCAAGTAAAAGTGGCCAAAATCTAGCATAAAAAGGTACTCAAGAGAAAGTCCTGTTAAATGTATTCAAGGATTTAAAAAAAAACAACTCATTTTAAACTGATGAAATTAATTAAATATCATATTTCCAGATGAAATATGAACTTGTGTATCAAAAGCTTTTATAAGCCAGTAGCTTAATCCAGTCTCGGTGAATCCGCTGGTCATAAACACGGTCTGCTAACAAATTAATCAAGAACAGAGCATCCTGTAAATAACCAATATTCACTAGTAGCTTTTATTTGACTTTGGCTAATAATGCCTAGCACACATCAGAAATTGGTAGAGACAGATGCAAGTACAGGAAATTTATCGTTTTAAAGTATCAACAAAACAGTGAAAGCAAGAACCATACAGATAAGAGATAACTTGGTGTTTGCTGCCAACAAGAACTTGACAGTGAGAGGCAGAAAATCTACAGTAGAACTTGTACAGTGGCACTAACAAGCAGAGGTGGGCAGTAACGAAGTACATTTACTTGAGTACTGTACTTAAGTACACTTTATGAGTATCTGTACTTTACTTGAGTATTATTTTTTTGGCAACTTATGACTAACTTCACTACATTTGAAAGACAAATATCGTACTTTTTACTCCATTACATTTCTTTCAAGGTCCTCGTTCCTCCTTACTTTCAGCTTTGAAAGTGTTTTTTTTTTCCCCTTTTCTAAAACGTGATTGGTTTTTTCACAGGTGACACTGAGACGGTCTATCCGAACACAATCAGTTGATGGCAGAACAGAAGGAGGCGGTTCTTTGGGGAATGCACGCACCCATGGCTTTACCTAGAACCCATGTTTCAGTTTTCTGAAAGGATTAAAGAGTCATTTCGTTTTAAATGTTTGCTTTGTTTGCTTAAAACAGAGCACATCACGGCCTACAAAAACTTGCTGTCCAACCTGCGGAAGCATATTGAGGTCTGTAAACATTTTATTCCAAGAGAAAGCTTGCAATGAAGTTGTCTGTGCTTTTAGAGCTAGCAATAACGTTGCAATAGCTGTACAGTCTGGTTAGTCAAATGACTTTCTATGGATTTGCCCACCAAGTTGCCATTGCCTTGTCCACAGCTAACATTAACACATAGCTAGTTAACTTGGACACTGTTAGTTAGCATGTAAAAACGTGAGTTATGCTAACATGAATAATGTTAAACATTTCTGAAAGGACTTCAGATAAGTTTCGCATAATCTTGCCAAATAAACAAAATGTAAAAATCTTTTTGGGTCTAATCACCCAATATGATTTCAAATTTGAAAAAAGATTTTGCTAGCATGTCAGGTGGAGCGTCACTGACTAGCTAGCTTAACATTAAAACCACCATGATTCCACAGGCAGATTCATATGTGCATGAATGCATACACTTACGCGTGCGCGCACACACGACCTGTGAGATGGACAGTATTGTTCTAGTCAGTCACAAATTGTTGGAATTTTTTTTGTTTTGATCTCAGATGATGGCCTTGCATTTTTTAGCAAGGTCTAGCAGTGTTGCTATTGGCCAGTTAATAAGCTTGAGGTGTGGACTTGGGTTTTAATCAGGTTGGATTGTCATTTTTATTTTCTGAGCAAGCTGCATTTCTAGCTATTCCACGGTCTTCCTGATTAACATACATATACATGTGTGCACACACTGCCAGAGCTGGGTCAGAACACTACCATGCTGCTTTGTGGGGGTTGGGAGGGGTGTTACAATTAAAAAAAAAAAAAAAAAAAAAAAAAAAAGGTTATTTTTCAGTTCAGTTGTGTTTCATTTTGTCACATTCTACCAGGTGTTTATTCTACAGGTTCTACAAGCTAGTCAGTAAATCCAGTCAGTTGCTTCAGACACTGCAAAAAATTGAAAACTGAGTTTGAGGAGAAAATGACTTAATACTAGTGAAATTATCTTGCTGCATGGACAGATTTTTTACTTGCTATCATCTTAGAATAAGTTGGTTACAATCTAGAACTAGGTTTAATAATCTCAGAATTGGTGTCTTGTATTCTTCTAATAGGAAATTCTAGATCGTTTCAACTATTGTCAAGAGATTTTCACCTGCCAAGATATTTTTTTTACAGTGGAGGCATTCGGTTTTGTAAGCGTTGTGGCAATAATACAATAATGCATTGACAGAAAATGTACTTTTAATACTTAAAGCATATACGCAGAGCCATGGCCTTATTTTCATTTATAAATGCCTTGAGACCTCAAGAATGGCACAGGAATCATTTTAAGCATGAACAATAAATATAAAATAGTAATTTTTATGATTAAAGTGATTTATATAGGTAGCGGTCTGAGTGAATGACCTTGACGTCCATAACGTCACAGCAGGAAGTCTATCAATCTCATTGCCATTTCTGCTATACTAAAACACAGAGCAGACTACAACTCCGATCCTCCATTTTGAGCTAATTTATTGCCATGCCACGTAGATGTGTTGCTGGCCGGTGCAGCAACATGACAGAAGGTGGATTTACATTGCATTCATGGCCCAAGAAAGTTCAAACTGCAAAGATTTGGATGCATTTTGCGAGAAGTTCATAGGCCCATTGGGCGCCTACAAAGTGGTCTCTCCTCTGCTCTACACATTTTACTGAAGGCTTGTACGAAACCTCTGATCTGTTGAGGAGTGTTGGCTATAAGCCCGTATTGAGAGAGGGTGCAGTATCAATTCAAGAAAAAGAAAACAAGAAAAGGAAAGTCTCATCTCATTATCTCTAGCCGCTTTACCCTGGACAAGTCACCAGGTCATCACAGGGCTGACAGACACAGACAACCATTCACACCTACGGTCAATTTAGAGTCACCAGTTAACCTAATCTGTGTGTCTTTGGACTGTGGGGGAAACCGGAGCACCCGGAGGAAACCCATGCAGACACAGGGAGAACATGCAAAGTCCGCACAGAAAGGCCCTCAAACCTGGACCTTCTTGCTGTGAGGGGACAGCGCTAACCGCTACACCACCGTGCCGCCCCCCAGAAAAGGAAAGTATTTATTTTATTTATTTTTAAAAGGAAAGTGAGTTCAGTTGCACCAGTCCTCCTGGAGCGTGAGCCGAGGGTTGTTGCTAAAACCTGGGATGGAACATATCGCTCGGGCAGTGACCTCCTTGCAGTTGCTGCTAAAACCGGTGACATCCTGTTCTGTCCCTGGTTTTAGTAATTGCCTGAGCCCAGCAGTAATGGCAGACTACACAGTATGAAAAGTGAATGAGTGGAGCAGCCGTCTGATTTCTAAACTGGATATTGCTGCCATCTCGCCCTTACATGGAAGAAGTAAATGAACAGAGAACTGAACAAACAACTGAAAGTCAGATTGTTTCAAAAACAATTGGCCACAAGGTCGGCCTTCAAGAAGCGAGAACACAGACGGGTAAGCTCTGACTCATTTGAATTAAAACAAAAAAACAAAAAAAACAAAACACACCATAAAAAAAACCCACCCACACGTTGTTTACCTGTATTTAGATTAATACATGTAACTTGTATTGTGTATTTAAGTTACCAGTATAAGATTATTTAATTTGCTTCAGAATGTGATTGTCTCAGTTCATCTGATTTAATTAGCCTTTTACATTTTATCAGTGAAAATGCATGCATGTACATGTATGTTGCATCAGTTATAACACCTATCCTGTTTTAATGAGAGTCAACCCACAATCAGTGAAGTCAAATCAGTCTTAGTTGAGCAAGTCGGTAACGGTATTTCTTACTTTCACCATCAATTTTTATTTATATGACTTTGGTCTATAGCTGTAAAAGGCCTCGGCCTTAAAACCGGTTATTGCAGTGATGTCATGCACTCAGGGCTGGCTGGCTGAGCGGGGCAGCTCGAATGCCAACTTTGAGGTCGATTTTAACTCTCAAAAATATTTTAATTCCCATTTATGCAGCATACAAGAGTCAAGGATGGAGATACTATCCACTCAAATTTTTAAAAATAAAGGCTCTACGTATCTCCTTTAAGTATTTTTGAAAGCAAGTACTTCAGTACTTTAACTTAGGTAAAAGTTTGACTGTACAACTTTCACTTGTATTGGAGTAACATTTGACCAGTGGGATTTGTACTTTGACTTAAGTAATGAAGTTGGGTACTTTGTCCACCTCTGCTAACAAGGCATAACAAGTGAGTGTGATTAGTGAACATGTGTCCAGATCATATATCAAGCAGTGGCTAATGGGTAGTATAGTTTAGTGCTACCATGATTGCTAGTCTAACCTGGCATTAGCAAAGAAAACATAACTTCGTTAAATATAAGCACTCAACATTAGCAAATCAAAACTTACTTCAACTTCATGCTTTTTCAAATTAGATGGAGCTAAGGCAAAGGATATGCCTTATTTTATCGGAGTCTTTGCTTACTCCAGCATATTGATCCATTTTGAGCAGTGGCGGCTGGTAGTCTTTCAAACAGGGGATGCTGGTCAATTACGATATTTCCAGATTTTAAAAGAAAAAAACACATCAATTTTGCCCATACTCTTGCCTCTGATCTGGCTGATTGTTGGCAGGGTCACAAACTGTGAAATAACAGGTTCTTTTGGCCCATTAGCCTACTGTCCAATATATATGATGGTGGTGTTGGGGGGGGGTATATTTTAACATTTTATATTTTGTTGAAACAAGAAAAAATGTCTGCACACTTAGATCTAAGTGTGCAGACATTTTTTCTTGTTTCAACAGTCTTTTGGTTTTGTTTGGCACCTTTTTATCGTGAGTGCGGTGTGATCTGTTGAAAAACATTTTATATTTTAAAATTGTGGCATATTGTTTAAAAATTGATCATTATTGAAAACAGCTCTTTGTCAGGAACCTCAGCAGTAACAGCAGAGTGTTCTGGAATAGGCACAAGCACTGACCTTGGAGAGCCAAACATAGAGCTGGGTGCCACACATTTCATTCAATGACACTTTCCCTATATTTTACTTATTTTGACTGAGAAATGTTTTATTGACAATTTTGATAACCCTTCACTTTTAATCCAGGTCTGTAGTGTGAAATGTTCTCGGCTGTGTTTTTGTTTAAAAATGTTTTCCAAATTGTAGCTGTGTTTAATTCATATCCAGAAAAATATATATTCCAATATAATATACTCAGCATAAACATTTTAAATAGATTCTATATTTTTGGTCCATCCATGACATATTACTAAAGTAGCCTATTTACTGTTGTTGATGTGGGTCACTTGCTGTTAGCCAATTCACTTTCTCGTACCAGGAGAGCTGAAAGGAAAGAGTATTATTCCCTACCTTTTTCACCAAGTCAATTTGAGGCGTTGGTCTACCCTGCTCTTTAATTTTAATTTTTTCCTCGAAAGGAAGACTGGCAAATGGCTTCGCCAAAATTAAATCAGCAATGCTTGGCAACCGTGCGCAGCTTTCTTGCTAGCTGACTAGCCCCCTCAAGTTCAGTCACTCAAATAAACGAAATTTCTGGAACTAAGATAGCACTTTATTTACAATGAAAATATATACAAACTAAAAAAGCTGGTAGAAACCGTATGTAATGAATGAAATCGAAATGTAAGCTGAGCTCTTACAATACACCACAGCACTTGCGAATCCGCATGGGACTGAACTGAAATTCACCGCTGCCTGTCTATATTTGAAACGAGCTGTCAATCAAAGAAAATATCCAGCCGCTTTCACCAATCACCAGTCTCCTCGCGGAAAACTTTGCCATGTCCCTCCCATGTGAGGCTCGGAGTCCGTAGGCGGGCATTTTCGCAGTATTTGTCCAATAATCATCTTGCATTTTGAGATTGAAAAGCGCATAGCTCCCAAATGCCATTGAAGACCTCTGAGGCTGGGACTCCGTGGGCGAGCGTTTTCGCAGTATTTGTCCAATTACCGTCTTGCATTTTGAGTTTGAAAAGCCAGAGCTCCCAAATGCCATTGAAGTGCACTGAGGCTGCGCTGCATCGTGCTGTCACGAGGGGGAAAAACTCACGCGCACATTAAAGTTATAAGGGAATGATTTCACACTGTAGTTGGGTTGAGCGCATATATTTCTATGATTCTGGATCTGAAATAGCAATGTTATAAGGTCGGCTATAACATAAGCCTAGTGCAATTCATCCTACACGATGTTCGTCATTTTTAGAGGAGGCTGAGCCTCCCTCGTTGTCTTAGAGCAATCGCCCGTGATTTTGAGGTATGGCTAGGGGCGATTTTTCTCAAGTTCATCACGGCAGTACAGTGGCTTATCTGTATTCAAACGCACACAACTAAAGCATGAACAGTTACAAAAAGTCAGCTAGCTCACAGACCAGAAACAGGTGCCTCTGTGTATTCTGCACAAGAACAGAGTCAGGAAGTGGGCTAGCAACACTCAGCTCAATACGTCATCAGAAAACACCCATCCAGCTATTTCAGTAAGACCAGGACCACCTGAAGGCCTAAGGCCATCACTCTCCTCAACAAATCATCCTTGCTCCCACCTCACCCCCAACCACCCACCAGGCTTTGTCCAAAGTGCCTCCCCAAACCCCTCAGATACATACACACGTACTTCTCACACACATTGTATGGGATGATATGACCCCTTATTATGGTCCAAACTGTCCTGCCAGGACTGTGAAATATGTAGCACACAATATTGTTTAACCTGTACAAATATACTCAACTTGTATATACACTCATTGGCCACTTTAATAGGAACTTATTCTTTATTCTCAGACTGTTCTTGGCTGGCAGGAGTGGAACCCAGTGTGTTCTTCTGCTGTTGCATGCTGAGATGCTTTTCTGCTCATCATGGTTGTAAAGAGTTGCTAGGAGTTGCTATATCCTTCCTGGCAGCTTGAACTAATCTGGTGTTTCCAGCAACAGAACTGTCACTCATTTTTTTTGTTTTTAGCACCATTGTGCGTAAACTCTAGAGACTGTTGTGTGGGAATACCCCAGATCAGCAGCAGTTTCTGAAATACTCAAACCAGTCCATCTGGTTAGCACCAACACCCATGTCACAGTGAAAGTCACATTTTGAGATCAAAATTTTCCCTGTTCTGATGTTCAAAGTGAACATGAACTGAAGCTCTTGATTTGTATCTGCATGATTTTATGCACTGTGCTGCTGTCAAGGTATTGGCTGATCAGAGAACTGCATAAAACAGGTGGGAGGGCAGCATGGTGGTGTAGTGGTTAGCACTGTCACCTCACAGCAAGAAGGTTCTGGGTTTGAGCCCAGTGGCTGATGGGGGCCTTTCTGTGTGGAGTTTGCATGTTCTCCCTGTGTATGTGGGTTTCCTCTGGGTGCTCCGTTTTCCCCCACAGTCCAAAGACATGCAGGTTAGGCTAATTGGTGGCTCTAAATTGACTGTAGGCGTGAATGGTTGTTTGTCTCTATGTCAGCCCTGTGCAGAGGTGGACAAAGTACCCAACTTCATTACTGAAGTCAAAGTACAGATCCCACTGGTCAAATGTTACTCCAATACAAGTGAAAGTTGTACAGTCAAATTTTTACTTAAAGTACTGAAGTACTTGCTTTTAAAAAATACTTAAGTATTAAAAGTACATTCTGTCAATGCATTGTTGTATTATTGCCACAACGCTTATAATACCTAATGCCTCTGAAGCAACATACTGGATTTACAAAATGAACATATGCTGTGCCTTCATGGTGGTTTAACGTTAAGCTACCTAGTCAGTGATGCTCCACCTGACATGCTAGCAAACTCTTTTCAAACTCAAAATCATATTAGGTACCTAACGTTATTAGAAAAGAAAGATTTCTACATTGTTTATTTGGCAAGATTATGCTAAAACATTTCTGAAAGGACTTCAGATAAGTTAACATTATTCATGTTAGCGTAACTCCGTTTTAACATGCTAACTAATAGTGTCCACGTTAACTAGCTGTGTTATCGTTAGCCGTGGACAAGGCTATGGCAACTTAGCCGTCGTTTGACGAACCAGACTGCATAGCTATTGCAATGTTATCAATAGCTCTAAAAGCACATACAACTTCATTGCAAGCTTTCTCTTGGAATAAAATGTTTACATACCTCAATATGCTTCCGCAGGTTGGACAGCAAGTTTTTGTAGGCCGTGATGTGGTTCGTTTTAGGCAAACAAAGCAAATGATTAAAATGAAACGAATCTTTAATCCTTTCAGAAAACTGAAACATGGGTTCATGGGCCATGGGTGCGTGCATTCTCCAGAAGAACTGCCTCCTTCCATTCTGTCATCAACTGATCTTGTTCAAATAATGCTACTGGGAAATCACTGAACTTGATTTTATACAGTCTATGGACATGACCCTAGTGATTACTGATAGGCAGTCTCAGTGTCACCTGCGAAAAAAGGTTCAAAACATTTTTGAAAAGAAAAGAAAAAACTCCACTTTCAAAGCTGCTTCACAGTAATGAGTAACAAGAACCTTGATAGAAATGTAGTGGAGTAAAAAGTATGATATTTGTCTTTCAAATGTAGTGAAGTTAGTCATAAGTTGCAAAAAAAAAACCTCAAGTGAAGTACAGATACTCATAAAGTGTACTTAAGTACAGTACTCAAGTAAAACATACCTTGTTACTGTCCACCCCTGGCCCTGCGATAACCTGATGACTTGTCCAGGGTGTACCCCACCCCTCACCCAAAGTCATCTGGGATAGACTCCAGCTTGCCTGCAACCTTGCACAAGATAAGTGGTAATGGATGGATGGATAAAATAGCAGGTGTATGGGTGTTCCTAATAAAAAGTGGCCAGTGAGTGTAAATTCTCCTTTATGGTTATATTTATTCTATTTTACTGATCATGTTTCTCCTTTTACTCTCACTTTTACCTAATCTTCAAGTGCTCTTCTATGTCTTATATCACCAAGTCAAATAAATTCCTGTGTACATTGCAAATTCACTGAATACACTGATTCTGACCTACACAGTGTATGAGAAGGTCAGTGCAGATGATGAATTGGTAGGATTCTTGATAGGTTTTTTCTGCATTGATTTACAACCCCGATTCCAAAAAAGTTGGGACAAAGTACAAATTGTAAATAAAAATGGAATGCAATAATTTACAAATCTCAAAAACTGATATTGTATTCACAATAGAACATAAACAACATATCAAATATCGAAAGCGAGACATTTTGAAATTTCATGCCAAATATTGGCTCGTTTGAAATTTCATGACAGCAACACATCTCAAAAAAGTTGGGACGGGGCAATAAGAGGCTGGAAAAGTTAAAGGTACAAAAAAGGAACAGCTGGAGGACCAAATTGCAACTCATTAGGTCAATTGGCAATAGGTAATTAACATGACTGGGTATAAAAAGAGCATCTTGGAATGGCAGCGGCTCTCAGAAGTAAAGATGGGAAGAGGATCACCAATCCCCCTAATTCTGCGCCGACAAATAGTGGAGCAATATCAGAAGGGAGTTCGACAGTGTAAAATTGCAAAGAGTTTGAACATATCATCATCTACAGTCATCAAAAGATTCAGAGAATCTAGAAGAATCTCTGTGCGTAAGGGTCAAGGCCAGAAAACCATACTGGGTGCCTGTGATCTTCGGGCCCTTAAACGGCACTGCATCACATACAGGCATGCTTCTGTATTGGAAATCACAAAATGGGCTCAGGAATATTTCAGGGATGCCGTGTCATTCGGACTAAAGAGGAGAAGGATGACCCAAGTTGTTATCAGCGCTCAGTTCAGAAGCCTGCATCTCTGATGGTATGGGGTTGCATTAGTGCATGTGGCATGGGCAGCTTACACATCTGGAAAGACACCATCAATGCTGAAAGGTATATCCAGGTTCTAGAGCAACACATGCTCCCATCCAGATGACGTCTCTTTCAGGGAAGACCTTGCATTTTCCAACATGACAATGCCAAACCACATACTGCATCAATTACAGCATCATGGCTGCATAGAAGAAGGGTCCGGGTACTGAACTGGCCAGCCTGCAGTCCAGATCTTTCACCCATAGAAAACATTTGGGCACATCATAAAACGGAAGATACGACAAAAAAGACTTAAGACAGTTGAGCAACTAGAATCCTACATTAGACAAGAATGGGTTAACATTCCTATCCCTAAACTTGAGCAACTTGTCTCCTCAGTCCCCAGACGTTTACAGACATTTACAGATGTGTTGTAAAGAGAAAAGGGGATGTCTCACAGTGGTAAACATGGCCTTGTCCCAACTTTGAGATGTGTTGTTGTCATGAAATTTAAAATCACCTATTTTCTCTTTAAATGATACCTTTTCTCAGTTTAAACATTTGATATGTCATCTATGTTCTATTCTGAATAAAATATGGAATTTTGAAACTTCCACATCATTGCATTCCGTTTTTATTTACAATTTGTACTTTGTCCCAAATTTTTGGAATCAGGGTTGTACTTGCTTTAAGCTTAAATTAAAATAAGTTACCGTACAGTGGTGCTTGAAAGTTTGTGAACCCTTTAGAATTTGATATTTCTGCATAAATATGATCTAAAACATCATCCGATTTTCACACAAGTCCTAAAAGTAGATAAAGAGAACCCAGTTAAACAAATGAGACAAAAATATTATACTTGGTCATTTATTTATTGAGGAAAATGATCCAATATTACATATCTGTAAGTGGCAAAAGTATGTGAACCTCGAGGATTAGCAGTTAATTTGAAGGTGAAATTAGTCAAGTGTTTTCAAATCAATGGGATGACAATTAGGTGTGAGTGGGCACCGTTTTATTTAAAAAACAGTGATCTATCAAAGTCTGATCTTCACAACACGTTTGTGAAAGTGTATCATGGCACAAACAAAGGAGATTTCTGAGGACCTCAGAAAAAGCGTTGTTGATGCTCATCAGACTGGAAAAGGTTTCAAAACCATCTCTAAAGAGTTTGGACTCCACCAATCCACAGTCAGACAGATTGTGTACAAATGGAGGAAATGCAAGACCATTGTTACCCTCCCCAGGAGTGGTCGACCAACAAAGCTCACTGCAAGAACAAGGCATGTAATAGTCGGCGAGGTCACAAAGGACCCCAGGGTAATTTCTAAGCAACTGAAGGCCTCTCTCACATTGGCTAATGTTAATGTTCATGAGTCCACCATCAGGAGAACACTGAACCACAATGGTGTGCATGGCAGGGTTGCAAGGAGAAAGCCACTGCTCTCCAAAAAAAAAAATTAGCAAACTGCAGACAAGCAGCAAAGATCATATGGGTAAGCCAGAAGACTATTGGAAAAATGTCTTGTGGATGGACGAGACCAAAATTGAACTTTTTGGTTTAAGTGAGAAGCGTGATGTTTGGAGAAAGGAAAAACACTGCATTCCAGCATAAGAACCTTATCCCATCTGTGAAACATGGTGGTGGTAGGATCATGGTTTCAGCCTGTTTTGCTGCATCTGGGCCAGGATGGCTTGCCATCATTGATGGAACAATGAATTCTGAATTATACCAGCAAATTCTAAAGGAAAATGTCAGGACATCTGTCCATGAACTGACTCTCAAGAGAAGGCGGGTCATGCAGCAAGACAACGATCCTAAGCACACAAGTCGTTCTACCAAAGAATGGTTAAAGAAGAAAAGTTAATATTTTGGAATGGCCAAGTCAAAGTTCTGACCTTAATCCAATTAAGATGTTGTGGAAGGACCTGAAGTGAGCAGTTCATGGGAGGAAACCCACCAACATCCCAGAGCTGAATCTGTTCTGTACAGAGGAATGGGCTAAAATTCCTCCAAGCTGGTGTGCAGGACTGATCAACAGTTACCGGAAACATTTAGTTGCAGTTATTGCTGCACAAGGAGTTCACACCAGATACTGAAAGCAAAGGTTCACATACTTTTGCCACTCACAGATATGTAATATTGGATCATTTTCCTCAATAAATAAATGGCCAGGTATCATATTTTTGTCTTATTTGTTTAACTGGGTTCTCTTTATCTACTTTTTGGACTCGTGTGAAAATCTGATGTTTTAGGTCATGTTTATGCAGAAATATAGAAAATTCTAAAGGTTTTACAAACTTTCAAGCACCACTGTACATTAGCATTCTATTAATATATAGCATACAGTTATTGGAGGGTGTGAGAATGCAGGCACTTACGGATGTATGCATGGAGGAAGATGGCTTACAGAAAGTCATCAATGCCAAATCAATAAGCGGAAATCGAAATCAGTAAACTAGCGAGGGTCAGGCGATCGGCAAACAATGTTGTGTAGGAAAGACAGAGCGAGAAACGAAAGTAGTGGGGGTTAGAAACAGAATAAACAGTCAAAAATACAAGGCTCGGTATGTACTGAGGGCAGAATGATAATTCACAAAGGTGTGTTTGAGATGTGAGCTTATATGGAGGGACAGGTGACTGAGGAAATGACAGTCAGCTGTGAATCAGTGGGCGGGAGACAGAGGGCGCTGTGTGTTATGGGAGATGTAGTTCGAGGAGTCCATGTTTGTAGTCTGTTGAGCTTCGGCAGGTTTACTGACAGAGCCCCCCCCCCGAGAAGCTACCTCTGGGAGCTACAATCTTTCTGGGGCGGCCCCTACCTCTGGGTGCTGGTTTGCTGGGAAACTGGGCATGGAACTCTTGTTTCAGAAGGGGGTCAAGGATGTGTTTAGCTTTGACCCAGCTTTGTTCCTCTGGTCTGTACCCCTCCTAGTCTACCAGGTACTCGACCTGGCCTCCTCTATGTCTTGATCTTGTGTACCTGGTAGATGGGGTCTTCAATGTTGAGTGAGGGGTGTTCTTGGGTTGGTGGGTTGCTGGTGAGGGGGACCAGAATGGCAGGTTTGAGGTGTGAGACGTGGAACATGGGTGATATACGGCTGTAGGGAGGGAGTTCGAGATGGTAAACTACTTCGTTGATACAGCGTAGGATTTTGAATGGGCTGATGTATTGAAGTTGGAGCTTCTTATAGGTGTTGGTCTCCCTTAGGTTCTTGGCGGCCACCCAAACTGTCACCTGGGTGGAAGTTGGGAGTCTCTCCTCCAAGCTTGTCTGCATATGACTTGTACTTGGCGCATACTGCCTCCAGACGTTGATGAACCTCCTCCCAGATGGTCTGGCTATGTTTGAACCAGTCAGTCATCGACTGCTTGTACCTGGTTCAGGGCATCATCCCAGGGGAACAAGGGCGGTTGGTAGCAGAGTATGCACTGAAACGGGGTTAGGTGGGTGGCAGAGTGCTTCAGCGAGTTATTTGCATACTCGGCCCAGGCCAGGAAGCATGCCCAGTCCCCCTGGTTACGCATGCAATAGATTCTGAGAAAGCAGCTGATTTCCTGGTTTGCTCTCTCTACTTGACCATTGGATTGTGGGTGATAGCTGGAAGTGAGGCTCATGGATACCCCCAACTTCTCCATGAAGCTTGTCCAAAACTTGGAAATGAATTGAGGTCCCCCATCGCTCACTATGTCTTCTGGGATGCCATAGTACCAGAAGACCTGCTGGAACAAGAGTTCTGCATTTTGGGAGGCTGTGGGGATGCCAGGCAATGGGATGAGTTTCAGGGCTTTCAAAAATCTGTCTATGGTTGCCATTATTGTGGTATTTTCTTGAGAAGGAGGTAGGTCCATGATGAAGTCAATCACCCGGGGAGACCATGGTCTTTGGGGAATGGGTAGTGGGCATAGTTTACCTGTGGGGGGGTCCTCGGGGACCTTTGCTTGAGCACACTCAGAACAGGAGGTAATGAACTGGTCGTTTGGGGTTGAGAAGCATTGATTTCTTTGTCCAGTACCCAGGTGATCGACTGCATGAAACATTGTGGTGGTACAATGGGGTGGGAACCTGTTTCATGGTGGGATGGCCTGAATGCCCTGGATAAGGCATCCGCCTTGACATTCTTGGACCCTGGATGGAACAAGATGGTGAAATCAAAGTGCGTGAAGAATACAGCCCACCTGGCCTGACGAGGGTTCAGTCTCTTGGCTTTCCTGAGGTACTTGAGATTCTAATGATCAGTAAAAATGGTGAAAGGGTGTGTTGATCCCTCTAGCCAGTGCCGCCACTCTTCCAGAGCCAATTTGATTGCAAGCAGCTCTCTATTCCCTACATCATAATTCCTCTCTGCTGGGGTTAACTTCTTGGAAAAGAAGGCTATGGGGTGTAGCTTCTGTTTCTCCCCAGAACATTGGGACAGGATGGCCCTTACTCCAGTGTTGGAAGCATCTACACCTATGGTGAATGGTTTTGCAGCATCCGGATGCTGGAGTATAGGGGCTGTTGTGAAAGCTTGCTTGAGTCGGTTGAAGGCCTCCTCAACTGCTGGGTTTTAATGAAGGCTCTTGGGACCTTTCTTTAGTAGCGAGGTTAGCGGGCCTGCCAGATTGCTGAAATTGCGGATGAAGTGACAATAAAAATTTGCAAAGCCTAGGAAGCATTGAAGGTCTTTGATAGAGTGATGTGTGGGGCAGGATGTTACGGCTGAGACCTTGGACCAGTCCATACGGACTCTGCTGATGACATAGCCCAGGAAGAAGATCCTGCTTTGGTGGAACTCACATCTCAGCCTTCACGTAGAGGTTGTTCTCCAGAAGTCGTCTGAGGACTGCTCTGATGTGTTCCTGGTGATGCGGGAAATCTGATGATGCAATGACATATTTGCCCAGCATGTCCCAGAGCATGTCATTAATGAAACACTGGAACATGCTGGGAGCTGAAGAGGCCATAAGGCATGACCCGGTACTTGAAGTGTCCAGCGGTGGTGCTAAATGCAGTTTTCCACTTGTCACCCTTCTTGATCTGGGTCAAGTTGTATGCACTGTGTAGGTTGAGTTTGGTGAATATCTTGGCAGTTCATAGTTGTTCTAGGGCTGTTGGAACTAAGGGCAGAGGATACAGATACTTGACAGTGACCTGGTTCAGACCTCTGTAATCTATGCAAAGCCTTAGCCCACCCCCATGTTTCTCCACAAAAAAGAAACCAGCTGATGCGGGAGATTTGGACAGGCGAATATACCCCTGCTTTCACTTTATTTAACCAGTAACATACACTCAGGTCACTATTGACCTGTTTTTCAGGTAGTCCTGAGATCATCATACACTACAATAAACATTACATAATAACATAAAACATCATTACAAAATGAATCACACTTACAATACCATAAATACACAAATTTAAACATAAAAGAATTACAGTGATGTGGATTTATGGGTGTTACTGGTAATGCTACGTTTAAATGTCCTAAGCTGTAATATATTTCATTGATTCAGAGGTAGTGTGTTCCATAGTTGAGCACCGTAATACTGTAGGCTGCTATGTTATGAAACTACTTTAGCCAAAGGACAATGAAGCAGGTGGGGGTCGTAATCCCTTAACCATTTAGCCTCAATACGTGTTCAGACTCTCAGTGTTGGAGAGATCCTCCTGTATGTAATCCTCCATGGCAGTGTCCCCTTTCTGGGACAGGGGATAGATGCGACCGTGAGGCAGAAACATACCTGGTAGTAAGTCTATGGCATAGTCGTAAGGTCTGTGCGGAGGTAGCCCGCAGGCCTTCCCCTTGCTGAAGACCTCAGTGAGGTCTCTATAGCAGTCAGGCATGTTGTCACTGGAGTCGGGTTGAGGGCTCTCCACAGAGGTGGAAGTGACTTGGACCTGAGGACAAGAGAGGCAGCTCTGGAAGCAGGTGGGTGACCACTGGAGAATTTCCTTGTGTTGCCAGGAGATGAGAGGTTTGTGGAGTTGCAACCAGGGATACCCGAGAATAATGTCATGATTGATGGTTGAAGTAACGTAGAGATAGGAGCTCCTTGTGTAGTACTCCAACCTGGACCAGCACAGGTTGGGTGTGTGAAGTGACCAGCCCATCACCTATTGGCCCTCCATCAATGGTCCGGATGCTAAGTGGGCTTTGCAGCATGGTGATGGGAAGGTTGAGCTCGTGCACGATGGCTTGACTGATAAAATTACCCTCTGTCACTGAATCTATGAAAGCAGATAGGGTGTGAGTAGAGGATGCAACTTTCAGTATCAGTGGTAACTGGAAGGACTTGGAGGAGAGCTTTCTCACCGGATTTGCAGAGGACCTGGGTTGTTCAGCTAGGTTCTCACGGGCTGGTCGAATTGAGCAGTTCCTGATGTTATGTTCGGAGCTCCCTCAGTAGAAACACAACCCCTCCTTGCATCATCTAGGTCGTTCAGCGCAGGTTAGTCTAGTGCGGGATACTTCCATCGGAGCATCGTCCTCCGTCGGCAGGGCAGTCCTGGCACCATTCTGAATGGAGGGGTGATGCTTAAGCAACTGGTCAAGATGGATGGCTAGATCGATGAGGGAATCGAGAGAAAGGTTCTCATCTCTACAGGCCAGTTCGCTGAGGATCTCAGGACAGAGACCCTGGTGAAAGATTGCCTTCAGGGCAGGGTCGTTCCATCCACTGGTGGCAGCTAGTGTCTTGAAGTCCAAGGCGTATTCGGCTACACTACAGTTACCCTGAGAATTGGCAAGTAAGCTCTCTCCAACCTCTATCCCCTCAGGTTTGTGGTCAAAGACCCTCTTGAATTGTGAGAGGAACTGTTCATATGCTTTAGTGGGTTTGCCACCCTTGTTCCAGATTGCAGTTGCCCAGCGGAGTGTTTTGCCAGTGAGAAAAGATAGGAATTTAGCAGTCTTATGCTCATCAGACAGGCTGGGCATAATGGCAAAATATAAAGAATACCATAACAGAAAACCTTTACATGCGCGGACATCCCCGGCAAACTTTTCCAGAGGGGGGAGTTGCAACACCAGATTGGGAGGTGACTAGGGGTGCGCTAAGAGGGCCTGCGACATCACCGTTGCAAGTTGAGCCATCTGAGTGTTGAGATCGGTGAGCATCTGCTGATGTTTTCCTAGCAAACGCCCCAGTGCATTTAAAGCTGTCTGTTTAGTGTCCTCTGCTACATCCATGATGGCAAAGTATCTTGTGAGAATGCAGGCACTTACGGATGTATGCGTGGAGGAAGACAGCTTACAGAAAGTAGTCAAAGCCAAATCAATAAGCGGAAAATGGAATCAGTAAACTAGCGAGGGTCAGGCAATTGGCAAACAATGTTGTGTAGGAAAGACAGAGCGAGAAAGAAGAGGAAAGTAGCAAGGGTCAGAACAGGAATAAAGTCAGAAAGATACACCGCTCAATATATACTAAGGGCAGAACAATACTTCACAAAGGTGTGTTTGAGAGGTGAGCTTATATGGAGGGACAGGTGATTGAGGAAATGACAGTCAGCTGTGAATCAGTGGGTGAGAGACAGAGAGCGCTGTGTGTTATGGGAGATGTAGTTTGGGGAGTCCATGTTTGTAGTCTGTTGAGCTTCAGCGGGTTTACTGACAGAGGGATGCAAGATGAAGAGACCTTCGAGATGTTGTTAAGTATTCAATTTCAATAACACTCAAGTGAAATACAAGTCCAGCAAAATTATACTTAAGTACAGTAATGAAGTATAATTACTCAAGTATTTTCATCTGGGTCATATAAAGATAATTATTGAAACCTGGAAGTCACTTTGGATTAAGGGTGTAAATATAAATGCCTCATTCTTTTTAATCTGTCTTAAAGCTATACTGCCTTTCAGATTTTTCAAGTGTAGGCCATAAAAAGAATTTTCCCTAACTTGTTTAGTGGACTGAAAGCTACTGAATTCGAATCAGTCTTACAATTTTATTAGGTTTTTATTTTAAATAGAACAATTAATGAATTTAGGGCCATATGGCCCTAAATTCTCTGCTATTTTTTCCTGCTTCACAGTGACCCAATACAAGATACTATGTCATGCGTCACATGGCAGGCTTTCCTCATTCGCACAAGGCATTGTGGGATACAAATTTGAAACAGGAGATAAAAGTGGAGGATGTGAGTGTGTGAATGAAACTTGAAAGACTGACTACAGTAACGGAAAGCGAGAAGATTAGACATTATGTTGTGAAGGAAAGGAAATGCAGGACCAAACTAATAAATATCAGCTGTCAGTGAGCAGCTCGGTGTGATCAGCTGTTTGTTTAGTGACCGAATGATGGAATTGTCAGTGCACGGTCAAGCTAAACCTGTAGATGGCAGTAATGCAACACTATGGATGTCAGCTGCCTAAAACCCAAAAGAAGAAGGAAAAGAAGAAGGTAAACCTGCGCATCCGCACACGGACTTCCTCTGTCTGCTTGACTGCGTGAAGTGAGAGATTTCATGCACATTATTTGCTTGGGAATCCCCTCAAATTAAATAACTTCCCAACCACAGAATGGCCTGATATTTCGTGAGATATTACAGAAATAAACATACTGTATATTACAATGACCAAATTTCAGAGGGAACTAGATTTCACCGATTTTATGAAATCGAAAGGCCGTCTCGCTTTAAGATCACATTGAAAACTTTAATTACTAGCTTTCACGACTGACACGTTCGAAAAAAAAATTACATATCTTCCCTGCTGTTATGTGCAGGTGCCCAAATATCAAGCCCCTTAAGCTTTGAGAGTTGTTTTTTTTTCTTCAGCTAATTAAGTAAAGGATATGATAGTTTATGAAGCACTGCTGAGAGCTGTCCAAACAGTCCTGCTGGTCAAGTCACGACATGAATATTAAGCAATAATGAAACCTGAGGGAAATTAAAAGTTGACGCTTAATTTGAATGTGTCACCATATGTGCTGAGTGAACTTTCTAGAAATGTTCCTGAAGGCCATAATCACTCACTCAAATGTGTAAGGGACATCAGAAAAGCCTCAGTGGTTTGTACACATTTTTGTCCAACTTCATCCTTTACCACATCTCGAGAGTGATGTGTATTTTCTGTTTTCCTTTGGCATAGCCACAACAGTGGAGCAGGTATTAGTGCAGATTTAGCGAATCAAAACTGAATTTTTCACTGTAGGTATTTTAACCAAAATACTTTCGTATTTACAGTTATAAAGGCAATAGAGTAATGTTTACATGGCCTTAACTTTACACAAAAGATTAAAGCTGGTGCCATTTAGTGACCTTCTTCCACCATCTTCCCTTTTGTCTTAACATGATTAAAATCCTGGATGCACCAGTACACCCTTCTAACAACAAACACACCACAGAGGCCTTGGAAATCAGCAGCTGAGTCAGATATGTTAAATGAGGTAGAACGCTGAACTCGGCTAGTGTTGCAGATCTCCTGGGCTTGAGTGAGTCACTAAAATTCCAGTCATGGTGCAAGCTTGCTGCCCGTTTTAGTGATTTAACATACCTGATGCAACTCATCAGATAGTTACTGTCTAATGGGCTCGATAAATTAAATCTGGGAGCAGAGAAAGCTCGAAACCACTGAACTGGGAAACAATGATATATGAGGCAATACACATGAAGTTGAGTGTGTGTGTGTGTGTGTGTGTGTGTGTGTGTGTACTCACTGCGGGCACAGTTGATAAACTGCAAGTCGTCGAGTGCTGCCCCGCCGCTGACATCTCTTGTACGCACTACCTCAAAGATAAGCTCGAAGTTCCTCAGGTTCCTCAGAGGCACCTCAGCTCTTCTCCACTCAGGCATCATCTTCTGCTCCATCCATACCTTCCTCAGCTCCTTCTCCGTCTGACCATCACAGACGACAGACAAAATCAGAACTTCACCAAAGATACTATATAAAACACAATTAACCTCGATGCACTTGCAAAGACATTACTAAGACTGCAGGAAAAACTAGCATTACAGTATCCTAAAACAGTCAGTCTTTAAAGTAAATAATAACACACTATACAAAATCACACACTACTATACAACTAGAAGAGCACTCGGTAGTGTGCATACCGCTGACAATCCACATATTCAGATTTGCATTAAAATCTATGCATTTGTTCCTTGGCCCATGGTGCACCTGTCCACCAAATTTCATCCAAATCCGTTCACTACTTTTTGAGTTACGTTGGGAAAAGTCAAACAAATGGACGTGAAAACATAACCTCCAACAGAGTTGGTGGAGGTAAAAATAATGCCAAAGTGTTGTGTTATGGCCCGATTGGAAGCACAACCCACAGTGTGTTATTTCTCTTATAACACAATAATTTGCCAGTGATTACAGTATTTAATTTATTAATGAACAACACATTGTTCTTTTTAGCTGTTTATGTATATATTCATGGGGCGGTGTAGTGGTTAAACACTGTTGCCCCACAGCAAGAAGGTTCTGGGTTCAAGCTCAGTGGCCGACAGGGGCCTTTCTCTGTGGAGTTTGCATGTTCTCCCCGTGTCTGCATGGGTTTTCTCCGGGTGCTCCAGTTTCTCCCGCAGTCCAAAGACATGCAGATTAGACTCATGGTGGCTCTAAATTGACCGTAGGTGTGAGTGTGATTGGTTGTTTGTCTCTATGTGTCAGCCCTGCGATGATCTGGCGAATTGTCCAGGGTGTTACCCCGCCTCTCGCCCATAGTCAGCTGGGATAGGCTCCATCTTGCCCACGACTCTGCACAGCAGTTATGGATGGATGGGTGGATTGATGGATGGATGGATATTCATTTAATATTGTGGAACATTCATGATACAAGTCAGTCCCTGTTTGTGCTTATGTTATAGCAGTTATAAACAGCCATTCCCTCACCAACCGCTCTTTTTTTCCCTCCTAATGTGATGCAGCTTGTCATGTGACTGAGAAACTGGGACCCATCAACCCCTCTCCAAAGGCATGGACACCTGAGACTCCTTTCATTAATATTAAACACACATCTACTAACAGAAACAAATATGTTTTTAAATTATATTTATGTTTAGCCTTAAAATCCATGGAGCCTCTGCTGTACAAGTCTGTGTGTATGAACTGATACTATAGGAACAATAAAGTCTTAGATCGAATGCATTAACATGAACCAGATCTACCACCAGAGCTGCTTTTATAGAAGATTATTCCACATAGTATTTTAACTGGAATTATAACTTAGCTTCAGAACTGTCATGATCCGCCCTGGACTTCCACTCTGGAGATTTAATATCTCCCAGCTCTCCCAAGCCGTGCCTACCCCTGCCCAGCCGTCTTTCTTCACCTCCCGCCACCGCCGCTCTCCACGAACCAAGACTCCCTTCATCTCAGCCCTACAGTGGAGAACCAAGTACCTGCAGATCTCTTTTATCACAGTGCTTGCTGATCTTGGAGCTTCAACCTCTGGCTTTCCCCACAGAATGCTCCTGGGTAGCATATACCATCACGCTCCTCACCAGCAAGGCCAGGGAATGGGGGATGGTGGTCTGGGATGCCGACACACCCTGTTCCAGATTCAAGGAATTCTCTGAGGAAATGAGATGAACATTCGACTGCTGTCTGTCCGGCCGGGAGGCGGCAAGAGAGCTCATGGAGCTGCGGCAGGGGTCCCGATCTACCTCGGATTATGCCATTGAGTTCTGGATGTTGGCAGCATCATGTGGTTGGAACGAGAGTGCCTTGGTCGACGCGTTCCTACATGACTTATCTGACACCATCAAGGATGAACTCGTCTCGTGGGAACCGCCGTTGGACCTCTCCAGCCTGATGGACCTTGCCAATCATATTGACACGCGGGTTCAACAATGGAGGAGAGAGAGGAGCCGCCTCAACTTCAACCCCTCTCCACCACCCGCCTCGTCTGTCGAACCCATGCAGGTAGATCGGGTATGGGTGTCAGCGGAGGAATGACTGTGCCAACGGAGCAAGGGGGCTTGCTTCTACTGCGGTCAGCAGGGACACATTTGCTGAGCCTGCCCGCTAAAAGGACGAGCCCACCAGTGAATCGAGGGGCCCTGGTGGGCAATGCTCGGAACCAGTCCCCTGCCAACCGACCGTTGCTCCCTGTTATCATCACTCTCAACAACTGGCATCACCATCTTCAGGCGCTCATTGACTCAGGGGTGGACAGGAACCTGATCTGCTCCGCCACCGCCAAGGATCTCGGAATCCCGTTACTCACCCTCGAGGTCCCTCTCACCGTCCTGAGACTCAATGGCACTGGCTTGACCACCATCACTCACCTCACCACCCCGCTCACCCTAAGGATTTCAGGTGATCGCTCTGAAACTATACAACTTCACATCCTGAACAACCCTCACATTCCCATTATTCTTGGATTACCCTGGTTGATGCAGCACAACCCCCACTTAAACTGGACTGACCAGACCATCTTAGGCTGGAGTCCTTCCTGCCTGGCCTCCTGCCTGAACTCCGCTCTGCCTCCTGCCAAACCACCTCAGCCAGCAAGTTTCCCGACCTTTCTCATGTGCCTCCGAAGTATCTGGACCTCAAGTCTGTCTTCAGTAAGACCTGAGCAGTGTCCCTTCCCCCTCATAGGCCTTATGACTGCGGTATCGACCTCCTGCCAGGGACGGTGCCACCCAAGGGACGTCTCTACTCTCTTTCCCCCACCGAGAGACAGGCCATGGAGAAATACATCACTGAGTCTCTGGCAGCTGGGATTATCTGCCCTTCCTCCTCCCCGGCAGGGGCGGGATTCTTCGTGGAGAAGAAAGACAAGTTGTTCCACCCCTGCATTGACTATTGAGGTCTCAACGCCATCAGTCAAGAACCACTACTGCTTATGACTACAGCCTTTGAACTACTCCAGGGAGCCAAGGTGTCCACTAAACTGGACTTGCGCAACGCCTATCACCTAGTTAGGATCAGGGAAGGGGACGAGTGGAAGACAGCCTTCAACACCACCACAGGCCACTATGAGTGCCTTGTAGTCCCTTTCTGTCTGACTAACGTGCCCGCAGTATTCCAGGTGTTGGTTAATGATGTCTTAAGGGACTTTCTTAACACCTTTGTCTTTGTTTACCTGGACGATATCTTGATTTTCTCTTGCTCCCTGGAGGAACATCGGGGTCACGTCTGGCAGGTTCTTCAACGCCTGCTGGAGAATAAGCTGTTCGTTAAGGCAGGGAAGAGCGAGTTCCACCAAAGCTCTGTCTTGTTCCTGGGGTTCATCATTTCACCAGCCAAGATCCAGATGGACCCCCTCAAGCTGGAGGCAGTCACTGACTGGCCCACCCCATCTTTGAGACGAGAGCTCCAGCGCTTCTTGGGGTTTGCCAACTTTTACAGGTGTTTCATCCGCAACTTCAGCACAGTGGCCAGACCTCTCTCAGCCCTGACCTCGACCAAGACCAAGTTTAAGTGGGGGGAGGAAGTAGAGAAAGCCTTTTCCAGTCTCAAGCACAGGTTTACCACAGCTCCCATTCTCACCCTACCCGATTCTACCAAGCAGTTTATTGTCGAGGTTGACGCCTCCGAGTCAGGGGTCGGAGCCATCCTATCCCAGAGGGCCAACGACAACAAGGTCCACCCATGCTCCTTCTCCCACCGGCTATCCCCAGCCGAACAAAACTACGACATCGGTGACTGTGAACTACTGGCTGTGAAACTAGCCTTGGAGGAGTGGAGGCACTGGCTCGAGGGGTCTGACCTCCCGTTCCTAGTCTGGACTGACCATAAAAACCTGGAATACTCCAAGTCTGCCAAACGTCTCAACTCCCATCAAGCCCATTGGTCTCTCTTCTCCCGATTCAACTTCACGCTCTCCTACCGCCCAGGCTCCAAGAACGGCAAACCCGACGCCCTGTCCAGGATGTTCTCCTCCCACCAAGAGGAGTCCAAGCCACCTGAGACTATCCTTCCTCCATGCTGCCTGGTGGGAGCCACTATTCTAGAGGTTGAGATACTTGTGCAGAAGGCCCTGGAGCAGGACCCTGGTGAAGGTAACTCCAACAATATTTCTCGTAACCATCTGTTTGTCCCATCATGTGCAAACTCAGGTGCTGCAGTGGGGTCACGGTTCCAAGTTGGCCTGTCATCCGGGAGCCACCCAAACCCTGGCTCTCATCCAGCAGTGCTTTTGGTGGCCATCCATCAAGGAGGACATCCAGGAGTTTGTGGCAGCCTGCAACACCTGCTCCCGGAACAAGACACCAATTGACCCCCTGCCGGCCTACTAAGACCCCTTCCTACTCCGCATCGACCTTGGTCTCAAAATCACCCTGGACTTCGTCACAGGACTCCCCAGTTCAGGTACCAATACATGCATCCTCACAGTCATTGACCGTTTTTCTAAGCCTGTCCATTTCATTCCTCTGCCCAAGCTCCCTTCAGCCAAAGGGACCACAGAACTACTCATCCACCATGTTTTCTGCCTACATGGTCTGCTTACCAACATAGTTTCTGACCGGGGTCCTCAGTTCACTGCACAGTTCTGGAGAGCCTTCTGCAAACTCATCGGGGCCACCTGTAGTCTCTCTTCAGGCTTCCACCCACAGACCAACGGCCAGGCAGAACAGGCCAACCAGGCCTTGGAGGTTGCACTCAAGTGCATGGCATCCAGGGATGCCAATTCTTGGAGCAAAAACCTTCCTTGGATCAAATACGCACAACACTCTCCCTTCCTCTACCACAGGTCTCTCTCCATTCCAGTGCTCACTAGGGTACCAACCACCACTGTTCCCCAGCCAGGAGGAGGTCACCATACCATCAGCCCATGCCTTTGTACACTGCTGCAGGAGGATGTGGGCATTGGCCTGGAGAAGACTCATTCGCTCCGCACTCGCATCCAAGAAGCAGGCCGACAAACATCGCTCCAAGGCACCCACCTACTGAGTGGGTCAATGAGATGCTCTCCATGCACCACCTGCCACTTAGGGCCATCTCTCGCAAGCTGGCACCCAGGTTCCTTGGACCCTTCCTCATCAAGAAGGTAATCAATCCATGTTCTGTTAGACTGGCATTACCACTCCCCATGTGACGTGTTCACCCTACCTTTCATGTATCACAGCTTAAACCTCTGGTTACCAGTCCTTTGGAGGCGCTTGTTGGGGGGGGGGGGGGGGGGTACTGTCATGATCCGCCCCGGACTTCCACACTGGAGATTTATCTCCCAGCTCAGTGCAATCCGGATCCAGGACGGGACTTCCATCTTGCTGGCATTCACTTCCTGGTCTGCTCTGCTGTGTATAAATAGGCCGTTCTCAGAAGGGGACTTTGCCAGAACGTCTTGTCTGTTTCTCACGTCGTCTCTGTGCCATTTTGCTTCCTGGATTTTTGCTCTGTTTTTGCCTATTCTTCGCCACAGTTTCTGCACTCTTGTCTTGCCATTTTTTCATGTTTTTGGTTTACAGGGTTTTTTTTTTTGTCTGGACTATTTTTGCTATTTTTGTTCGTTTATTCTCTTGGACTTTAAATCTTTTATTCATTGGATTTTCTGGTTTGTGTTTCTGCTTTTGGATCCTACTCACGCAAAGATGTCCGTTTTGCTTCTGTAAAGCTTGCCGTTTTCATTCAACAAATCATATTAGCAACATGGCTCTAAGCCAGGCCATAACCTTTGATTTTATAGCAATGCTTTAAAAAAAGCATATAATTTCTTAGCAAAATAAACAGTAATTATTTTGTTTCATACTTGCTGTACATTACAATAATGGCATTTAGCAGCTGCTCTTATCCAGAATGACATACAACATACCCAGAACTGTCTGGGGAGCAATTAGGGGTTAGTTCCCTTGCTCAAGGGCACATCAGTCATTCCTGCTGGTCCAGGGAATCAAACCAGCAATTCTTTGGTCCCAAAACTGCTTCGCTAACCATTAGGCCAGGACTTCCCCCAGCCACTGGGCTGACCTTTAGACAAATTTGTTGCACATTACTGTCAGGACAAAGTGGTGTGATCTTTGCTGTGCAAATGTGATTTTCAGATGTGAATAATCCCATGGAACTGTTTTACAATATTTTCATGTGTAGCAGGGGACATCTTCCTCACAAGGCAGACTCTTTACTCATTAAATTAATTGAAAACCCTGAAACACAAGCTGCATAAAAAAAAACACTACATTTAATTCTGCTGCTGTTGCTGTGAAACTATTTTTATTCTTACAGTAGCTAGTACGGTACTCACACTGTCAGGCCTAAATCACAGATTTTGTTGTCTGAATGACTCCAACTGCCAAACTAGTAATTTCACATATTATACAGGCGTCAAATCACTTCTACACAGATTATACAGTGGTGCTTGAAAGTTTGTGAACCCTTCAGAATTTTTTATATTTCTGCATAAATATGACCCAAAACATCAGATTTTCACACAAGTCCTAAAAGTAGATAAAGAGAACCCAGTTAAACAAATGAGACAATATTATACTTGGTCATTTATTTATTGAGGAAAATGATCTAATATTACATATCTGTGAGTGGCAAAAGTATGTGAACCTTTGCTTTCAGTATCTGGTGTGACCCCTTTGTGCAGCAATAACTGCAACTAAACGTTTCCAGTAACTGTTGATTAGTCCTGCACACCAGCTTGGAGGAATTTTAGCCCATTCCTCCATACAGAACAGCTTCAACTCTGGGATGTTGGTGGGTTTCCTCACATGAACTGCTCACTTCAGGTCCTTCCACAACATTTCAATTGGATTAAGGTCAGGACTTTGACTTGGCCATTCCAAAACATGAACTTTATTCTTCTTTAACCATTCTTTGGTAGAACGACTTGTGTGCTTAGGGTTGTTGTCTTGCAGCATGACCCACCTTCTCTTGAGATTCAGTTCATGGACAGATGTCCTGACATTTTCCTTTAGAATTTGCCGGTATAATTCAGAATTCATTGCTCCATCAATGATGGCAAGCCGTCCTGGCCCAGATGCAGCAAAACAGGCCCAAACCATGATACTACCACCACCTTATTTCACAGATGGGATATGGTTCTTATGCTGGAATGCAGTGTTTTCCTTTCTCCAAAAATAACGCTTCTCATTTAAACCAAAAAGTTCTATTTTGGTCTCATCCATCCACAAAACATTTTCCAATAGACTTCTGGCTTGTCCACGTGATCTTTAGCAAACTGCAGATGAGCAGCAATGTTCTTTTTGGAGAGCAGTTGCTTTCTCCTTGTAACCCTGCCATGCACACCATTGTTGTTCAGTGTTCTCCTGATGGTGGACTCATGAACATTAACAGTAGTCAATGTGAGAGGGGCCTTCGGTTGCTTAGAAGTTACCCTGGGGTCCTTTGTGACCTCGCTGACTATTACACGCCTTGCTCTTGGAGTGATCTTTGTTGGTCGACCATTCCTGGGGAGGGTAACAATGGTCTTGAATTTCCTCCATTTGTACACAATCTGTCTGAATGTGGATTGGTGGAGTCCAAACTCTTTAGAGATGTTTTTTTAACCTTTTCCAGCCTGATGAGCATCAACAACACCTTTTTCTGAGGTCCTCAGAAATCTCCTTTGTTCGTGCCATGATACACTTCCACAAACATGTGTTGTGAAGATCAGACTTTGATAGATCCCTGTTCTTTAAATAAAACACCTGACTCTAATTTCACCTTCAAATTAACTGCGAATCCTAGAGGTTCACATACTTTTGCCACTCTCACACATGTAATATTGGATCATTTTCCTCAATAAATAAATGACCAAGTATGATTTTTTGTCTCATTTGTTGAATTGGGTTCTCTTTATCTACTTCTAGAATTTGTGTGAAAATCTGATGATGTTTTAGGTCATATTTATGCAGAAATATAGAAAATTCTCAAGGGTTCACAAACTTTCAAGCACCACTGTATTTACCAGCTTTGTTCTCACTTCAGCTGAGCTGTTGTCTGTAATAGTGTGTGACAATGACATTATGCATTCATGTCAAATATGATATGTGCCAAGCACACAAAATTTCATTTTAGGTACTTTCTTATCTCGAAACTAGACTAAAAATAAAAGTATAATATACAATAGTGCATTATTACAGACCACGTTCCTGAGAGCTATTTAGGATTTTAATATATTTGGTGTAACCATCTCATGATTAAGGAGAAAACAAACCTGGGCAGAAAATAAAAACATCAGTTATTCCATTAAGGATGAAACAAAGCTACTCCAACTCATTCATCAAGCTTGAAAAATCCTGGGAAATGTCAGACCCGATGTCAGAATTAATAGACCACTGTACTAAAAGCTTGCAAAAGTAGGGACTTAAATATCAATACAGTGTAATCAAAGTGCATTACAGCCATCACAATTAATGGACTGTTTTATCTCTCTCATATGTGTATATATAAAATCTCATTATCTCTAGCTGCTTTATCCTGTTCTACAGGGTCGCAGGCAAGCTGGAGTCTATCCCAGCTGACTACGGGCAAAAGGCGGGGTACACCCTGGACAAGTCGCTAGGTCATCACAGGTCCGACACATAGACAACCATTCACACTCACGGTCAATTTAGAGTCACCAGTTAACCTAACCTACATGTCTTTGGGGGAAACATTTTTAATTATGTTAACACTTCAATGGTAGAAACCAATCAGATCTGTCATGGAAGCTCATCAGTGGTGTACTGCTGCACCATCTGTAAGTAGACGTCTGACATCACTGTTGGGGTGTCAAAAAAATAGGACCCAATTATGCCAGCAGCGGTCACAGCACACCACACGTTCAGGAGAAAAATAATCCATTCATGTTAACATAATTTTGACTAACCCTGTATATAAAATCTAAACTCCTACTCATAAAGCTACTATGAACGTTATAATTTAGCAGATGCTTTTATCCAACAAAACTTTAAGTAGAGTAGAACTTAAGCATGTAAGCAGTTGGGGGTGAAGAATTTTGCTGAAAGACCACCCACTAGCTGAATTTCACAATTTCTTTGAAAGACTTTATAGTGAAATATGAAATTACTTGTCCTAGGAGGTCAATGTGGAAAAGTTTTGCCATTCTGTTTCATTTCTTTTATTCATCTACAGTAGCAGTCAAAAGTTTGTACACCTGTTAGGGTGCAGGCACTTGCGTATGTGCAGGGGACTGCAGGGAAAGCAAACTGGAAACAAAGCCAAAATGCGAGACTAGCAATCAAGGTTGTGGGACAGGCGAGGGTCGATCGATCGGTAGACGGGGCAATGCGGACAGGGCTAGAGAATAACGAGAAAGATACGAGAGCGAGGGTCGAGAACACAATAAAGCAGGAAGTAGAATAAAGGCTCGGTATGACAGGAATGAACACTGAACGATACTTTGCATCAAGTGGGAGAGGTGATTACATAGCAGGGGCTGATGAACCAGGAAATGAGTGACAGGTTTATTTAATAAATCGATGCTAGAGGGCACTGTTGTTCGTGGGTGTTGTAGTTCTGAGCAGCCATGTTTGTAGTTCAGTTTGGATTGGCGCCCTCAACAGCATTACTGACAACACCCCTACTCATTGATAGGTTTTTCTGTATTTTGACTATTTTCTCCATTGTAGAACAATACTCAAGACATCAAAACTATGAAATAACATCTAGAACATATATGGAGTTATGTAGTAAAGAAAAAAAAAAGTGTTAAAAAACAAAATGTTTCATATTTTAGATTCTTCAAAGTAGCCAGCATTTACCTTGATGATGCTGTGCACACTATTGGCATTATCTTAACCAGCTTCATGAGGTAGTCACCTGGAATGCTTTTCAATTAACAGATGCCTCGTCAAAAGTTAATTAGCGCAATTTCTTGCCTTCTTAATTTCCCTGAGGGAACCCTCCCAAAGGGATCAATAAAGTTATCTAATCTAATCTAATCTAATCTAATCTAATCTAATCTAATCTAATCTAATCTAATGTGTTTGAGATCAAACAGTAAATAGTAAATAATAAAAACACAGTAAATAGCCCTATTCCACAACTGTAGTAATCCATATCATGTCAAGAACCGCTCAACTAAGTAAAGAGAAACAACATCCATCATTACTTTAAGAGATGAAATGTCTTTTAATTCATAAGAATGACAAAAAAACCCTTTGAAATAGAAGATGTATCCAAACTTTTGACTGGTACTGTAGTTGATTTCTGTTCTTCTGTAGTGCTGGAATACTGTAGTACCATTTTCCAGTGATATTGATTCATAGATAATACGTATATATTTTTGTAGAACTGAAAAAAGGTGTAAAAGGAGGTAGTACCTGATATATACTGACCATCCATGTTATTAGAAACATCTGAACACCTGCTCATTCATGCAGTTATCTGATTAATCAATCAAGTAGCATCAGTGCTGCAATCGATATGATTTAAAAAAAAAGTGATTTCACACCTCAGTGACCGTGGCAGGGTTGTGGTGCCAGATAGGTTAGTTTGAGGATTTCAGAAACTGTCATGTCCTAGGATTTTCTACACAAACAAACAATAAAGCAAAAATGCCCACTGAGCAGCAGTTCTGCAAGTTTATCTTGTTAATGAGACAGATGAAAGGAAATTTACCAGGAGAACTACAGTAACACAATCACTTTTTTCATCCAGGATGAACAGAAAAGATTTTCAGAACGCACAGCACACCAAACCTTGATGCAGACTGGCTACAACAGTAGAAGACTGTTGTAGCCAGAAAACAACATCTGGTTCCATTCCTGTCAGTCAAGCGCAGGAATGTGAGGCTACAATGGGCACAGATTGAAAGAAACTGGACAGATTGAAGATACGTCACCCGGCCGTTAAATGGTTGTGTGTGAAAATCCCAGGAGATCAGCAGTTTCTGAAATACTCAAACAGCCCATCTGGAACCAACAACCATACCATGGTTAAGATCAAAGAGATCACACTTTTTCCTCATTCTGATGTTTGATGTGAACATTAACTGAAGCTCTTGATTTGTATGTGCATGCATTATGCTCTTGCCACTGATTGGCTGATTAGATAACTGCATGAATAAGCAGTTCAGCTGTTCAGGTGTTCCTAACATTGTTGGTTGGTCAGTGTATAGAATCCAGTCAGACAGGTTAGTACTGTTCACATAGTTTTGGGATTATATACCCGTACAACCGTGCACTGTCATAATGAAACCTTAAGGTTTTACCTTTAAAATAATTCTATATAGTGTTACAAGAGCTTTAGCTGAAGTAAGCAAAAGCATACTGGGTGAAAAGAACAGTTGTTTAGGGAGACTCCAGGTATTGTCATGTTAAATTTAATACTTTTTTTTTAATGCCACTTTACATTGAATTTATGACCAACTTTTTAATTTGGCATATCCAAATGTAAAAAAAACCCCTCACATTTACAGGTATTTAGAAAAGAACAAACCAAAGGTTTACTCAGCACCGTGGCAGCTGATAGTCATTGCTGCAGCAGCTACACTAAACCTTGTCTTAACAGCAAGCACTGAAAAAACAAAATCAATGATAATGACAGGTGCTATAACTTTTCTTCACAAATGCCCTGTTTCTATTTCATGAAGGAGGCTACTGTTGCTTGACTAGAAACACTATAAAATACAATATTTATGATAATTGTGGGCGGCACAGTGGTGTAGTGGTTAGCGCTGTCGCCTCACAGCAATAAGGTCCGGGTTTGAGCCCCGTGGCCGGCGAGGGCCTTTCTGTGTGGAGTTTGCATGTTCTCCCCGTGTCCGCGTGGGTTTGCTCCGGTTTCCCCCACAGTCCAAAGACATGCAGGTTAGGTTAACTGGTGACTCTAAGGCTACATCCACACGGCAATGAGATTTTTTTTTTTTTTAAATATCGCGTCCACATGGGCAACGGATCAGTAAAATATCAGGTTCATATGGCAACGCAACGCTTGCTGAAAACGATGCAATACACATGCCACACCTCTATGTGCGCTGTAAGACGGTCCCATCGGAGACACCAGAACAATAGAAGAAGTAGACGCATGCGCATAAACCCCTTCTTCTGTAGTATCAGCCACAAAGTTTTGATTATTAATCAGTAGCGTAAAACGAAAGACGCGGAAAGAGGAATGAATGGGGGTAGATGGAAGCCGGTATGCCAACATTCTGATATCCTCCAGAATTCTTTAATGGTCCGGAATAAATTGAATGCTACACATTGATGGATTACTTTGTTCTTCTACGCCCTTTTTGAGGAATGTATTGTCGGACTTAAACCAACATCTGAAGAGGTGAGATTGCTCCTTTTTTTTCCCTATTTTTGCTGGCGGGATTGTTTTTGGAAAGCGCACGGGCGATGCGCGGTTTGGTTATACTCAGTACTTCCGCAGTGTTTGGACTAAAGACTCTGCCCTAAGGGCTATTCTCTCACTCTCTCTCTCTCACTTTGCACCATTACACAATAAATATTCACAGTGAAAATATTTTGTAAGCGCGTTTCATGAACCAAGTTATAGGATTTGTTGACAACTCGCATCGAGTTCGTTACACTTCTACCCGATGTGAAGCACTGACAGTCATGTGATTGTGACGTCATCGTAAACAAATCCGTTCTACTCATCCAGACGACTTTGCAACGGGGCCGTTGCCAGATTTTTCCACTCTGGAACCCGTTCTCAAAAGATTTCGTTTTGGGGCACCCAAATGCCGGTGCCGTGTGGACGCCAGGCCGAAACGATAAACAATTTTATCAGATTCACCTGAATCCGTTGCCGTGTGGACAGGGCCTAAATTGACCGTAGGTGTGAATGTGAGTGTGAATGGTTGTCTGTGTCTATGTATCAGCCCTGTGATGACCTGACGACTTGTCCAGGGTGTACCCCGCCTTTCGCCCGTAGTCAGCTGGGATAGGCTCCAGCTTGCCTGCGACCCTGTAGAAGGATAAAGCGGCTAGAGATAATGAGATGAAATGATAATTGTGCCTGTTATTTAAACAGTACACAAAAGCAGCAGACATTCAAACTTCAAACTTTGTGAAAGTTCTTACTGTGTGAACGCTGGAGGGGAAATCTCACTAGATTGACTTTATTTTATCATTTGTCGTGAAAATGGTTGCAGCATGACACATGTAGCTCATTCTTTTGGGTGTAAATGGGACTTTATAAAAGGTGACACTGATTTATACTGGAGTGTAAAGGAGCACTGTAATGTTTGGTCTTCATGTTTACAGCATTTGGTGTAAAATGGGTTTAATTCGATTCAATTCAATTTTATTTATAAAGCAGCTTGACAAAAAAATTTAAAATTCCAGATATAAAATTTTAAACATTTGAATTTTACACTCCATTACAGGCATTTAGCAGACACTCTTATCCAGAGTGATGTACAATATACCCAGAGCAGCAGTTTGGGGTTAGATGCCTTACTCAAAGGCACTTCAGCCATTCCTGCTGGTTCAGGGAATCAAACTGGCAACCTTTTAGTCCCAAATCTGCTTCTCTAACCATCAGGCCACAGCTTCCCTCATGTGAAGGACAGTCTGCAGAATGAGCTGGTGGGACTGCTGTGTAACTCAGGCCTGCTGGACGATCTGCTCACTGAGTCAGAGGACATGGCACGGTGCCGCAAGGAGGCTGTAGGTATGCTGCAGGCCTTACAAGGAAGCCAGTCAGGTCATTGCTGAGATCCGGGACACGCACCTGTGGTGTGGATTTGTACTCACTCCACAGCCTTGTCTCACTCAGTCAGCTGTCTGCATCTATCCCCTGGATGTTTCAGACAGGACAACTTGAAAATGCACTGGTGTTAGCTTGTGTGTGCATAGTGTCAAGAGTTTGATAATGTCTCACACACACATGCAATGGACTACCATGATGATTTATCATCAGATCATTAGGGATACATTTATGAGCAAGACTGAGGTGACAGTGGCAAGGAAAAACTCCCAAGACGACATAAGGAAGAAACCTAAAAGAAGAACCACACTCAGAAGGAACTGATAACAGATAGCATGATTATAAATAACTTGCTTCTGTAACTGGGTGCTATATAGTCAAAACTGTGTAACCAGGAAGTTCATTATTATTATTATTTTTTTTTAGGAAGTTCATTATAGTTTTGACACAAAACCCTGTGTCTGAAATTGCTCCCTACTCACTATATAGGGCACTATATGGTGAGGTCGCCATTTTGTAGTGCTGTCCAAAACTTTAGTGAGGATTATTTACACCCTATATAGTGCACTCAAAGTATCCCCCAATGCATCACGAAAAGTAGTGTACAATAATGGTCACTAACCAAAGCAATATATCCCATCATGCATTGTGGTCGTGCCAAAAGAAATCTAATTAAAAGTCTCAAATTTGATTGAATAAAAGGCAGCAGCAAAGAAGAAAGTATCCAGTCTTGATTTTAAAAAACTGAAAGATGCAGCAGACACAAAGTACTTTGTATTTATTAATGTGGGAAATACGCTCAGTATAATATGTATTTATCACAAAAATACATGCATGTATTTATTTTGAAAACCCACCAGCCGCCTGATCTGACACGTTTTAATTGTGTGACGGACTAGTGTCTGAAAACTTTTTTTCACTTTACTAATGAGTTCACTATATAGTCCTCTATATAGTAATTCCCTATATAGGGAGTAGGGAGTAGTGAACGAGTGAGTGATTTCAGACACAGGGAAAGTCTATTTTGTTGAAGTTGTCAACTGTTTACTGATGGAAACTTGAGTGCAAAACTGTTCATGACAATTGTAGTCCTTAAACTTGTAAGTACTGGACAACACATACCATAGTAACACTGCTTTTGGCTCAAGGTCACAACTTGTAATTCCCAACCTATAACCAGGAAAAGCCAAAGAAACACCCCCTCAGCTTGAAATTCTATTTGCTACAGATTAGATCAATCAGCATACAGACATACAGTACCAGTCAAAAGTATGGACACCTTTTAATTCACTGTTTTTTTCTTTATTTTTATTAATTAAGACACTTCATGTCTTAAAGCAGGGGTTCTCAACCTTTTGCAACCTGGGCCCCACCAAAGCTGGTTCATTGCAGTTGGGGGCCCCCTCTTCTCGCCCCGCCCCCATCCCCCCCCAAACACACTCACCCGCAGTGACGCCACCCGACCTACAGCACCTTATATCGACCGATAGATAGATAGATAGATAGATAGATAGATAGATAGATAGATAGATAGATAGATAGATAGATAGATAGCCCTGGGCTAGATTATTATTATTATTATTATTATTATTATTATTATCATTATTATTATTAGTAGTAGTAGTAGCAGTAGCAGCAGTAGTAGCATTATCCATAGTAGACTAGCAGTAAGAAAACAACAAAAACAACAAATTATTTGGGTAGAGCTGAAATGGGGAAAGCAAAAATACAGTGTGGGGTAGTAGTCTTTAAAAAGACTGTTTGGGTTTTGCGCTGTATCGATGGATTGATGATAGTAGACTAGCGAGAGTCGGCACGAGTTAACTCGGCAAGAAACCAGACTAGTGTGTGTGTGGCAAGCACTCACACGGTGGCCACGGTATGCAGACTCACTCACGTGACGTTGCGTCATGTTCGCGTCACGGGCTTAAAATAACCTACACACAAGATTTTATGATAGATTGATGATAGATTTTATAATAGTATTGATTTGTATGTAATAGTCCAATGTCCTGCATTTTGACATGGGTAAATGTGTTGCATCTGCTTAGCTACTATAGCCTGTTAGCCCCAGATTTTTTTTTTCCTCCATACATGAAGCCTACTCGCGACCCCCCTGGAGCACCTCCGCGCCCCACCAGGGGGGCGCGCCCCCCCGGTTGAGAACCACTGTCTTAAAGTAATGATGGATGTTGTTTCTCTTTACTTAGCTGAGCGGTTCTTGACATAATATGGCTTAGTTGTGGAATAGGGCTATTTACTGTAGTATTATTTACTGTTTACTGTTTGATCTCAAACACATTAAGAAAGCAAGAAATTGCACTAATTAACTTTTGACGAGGCACGACCTCATGAAGCTGGTTAAGATAATGCCAATAGTGTGGAAAGCATCATCAAGGTAAACGCTGGCTACTTTGAAGAATCTAAAATATGAAACATATACAGTATATAACCCTAACCCTAGTCAAAATACAGAAAAACCTATCAATGAGAATGTGTGTCCAAACTTTTGACTGACACTGTAGTTCTCTGTCTGAGGAGGAAAATATACATCACTCTTCTCGCTGGCTCGATTATTGCTTACCAAAATTGTGCATGGCGGCAGCTGCATTTTCTTCTGTTTCGTTTGTTGAAATCAACGATGTTGAAAATGACGTCAAACTGGCCTACGAATTATGACGAAAGTCAAATGCAGCATAATTGCTGCCCTTTGGTAACCAACCGTATGGTAGACACTATTAAACAGTGCTGGAGCTCTTGCAGGCTAAATTTCCTACGTTTCCCAAACAAATGAAATACTCACCTAGCTACTGCTGCAGTGTTTAACAATATATCATTGTTTCGAAAATGCAAAAAACATGGAATACAAAGATGTTTCAAAAAAAAATTGTGGCAATCTATGTTTTTGGCTCTCATTGCAAGCCAAGGAAATCCATCTTGCAGCATGAGGCAGGAGACGAGCCCATGCTTCTTAGAGTCGAGCAAAGGATAAAAAATAATTGCGCTGTTATGGGCCCTATACGTCCAATCCATCAGGCTGTAGCTCAGACTACTGCAGTGTAGAGAGAAGCATTATTGCTGTAGGCAAAACATACAGTGGGGCAAAAAAGTATTTAGTCAGCCCCAATTGTGCAAGTTCTCCCACTTAAAAAGATGAGAGAGGCCTGTAATTTTCATCATAGGTACACTTCAACTATGAGAGACAGAATGGGAGGAAAGAATCCGGGAAATCACATTGTAGCATTTTTAATGAATTAATTGGCAAATTCCTCGGTAAAATAAGTATTTGGTCACCTACAAACAAGCAAGATTTCTGGCTCTCACAGACCTGTAACTTCTTCTTTAAGAGGCTCCTCTGTCCTCCACTCATTACCTGTATTAATGGCACCTGTTTGAACTCATTATCAGTATAAAAGACACCTGTCCACAACCTCAAACAGTCACACTCCAAACTCCACTATGGCCAAGACCAAAGAGCTGTCAAAGGACACCAGAAACAAAATTGTAGACCTGCACCAGGCTGGGAAGACTGAATCTGCAATAGGTAAGCAGCTTGGTGTGAAGAAATCAACTGTGGGAGCAATTATTAGAAAATGGAAGACATACAAGACCACTGATAATCTCCCTCGATCTGGGGCTCCACACAAGATCTCACCCCGTGGGGTCAAAATGATCACAAGAACAGTGAGCAAAAATCCCAGAACCACACAGGGGGACCTAGTGAATGACCTGCAGAGAGCTGGGACCAAAGTAACAAAGGCTACCATCAGTAACACACTACGCCACCAGGGACTCAAATCCTGCAGTGCCAGGCATGTCCCCCTGCTTAAGCCAGTACATGTCCAGGCCCATCTGAAGTTTGCTAGAGAGCATTTGGATGATCCAGAAGAGGACTGGGAGAATGTCATTATGGTCAGATGAAACCAAAATAGAACTTTTTGGTAAAAACTCAACTTGTCGTGTTTGGAGCAGAAAGAATGCTGAGTTGCATCCAAAGAATACCATACCTACTGTGAAGCATGGGGGTGGAAACATCATGATTTGGGGCTGTTTTTCTGCAAAGGGACCAGGACGACTGATCCATGTAAAGGAAAGAATGAATGGCGCCATGTATCGTGAGATTTTGAGTGAAAACCTCCTTACATCAGCAAGGGCATTGAAGATGAAACGTGGCTGGGTCTTTCAGCATGACAATGATCCCAAACACACCGCCCGGGCAACGAAGGAGTGGCTTCGTAAGAAGCATTTCAAGGTCCTGGAGTGGCCTAGCCAGTCTCCAGATCTCAACCCCATAGAAAATCTTTGGAGGGAGTTGAAAGTCCGTGTTGCCCAGCGACAGCCCCAAAACATCACTGCTCTAGAGGAGATCTGCATGGAGGAATGGGCCAAAATACCAACAACAGTGTGTGAAAACCTTGTGAAGACTTACAGAAAACGTTTGACCTCTGTCATTGCCAACAAAGGGTATATAACAAAGTACTGAGATGAACTTTTGTTATTGACCAAATACTTATTTTCCACCATAATTTGCAAATAAATTCTTTAAAAATCAGACAATGTGATTTTCTGGATTTTTTTTTCTCATTTTGTCTCTCATAGTTGAGGTATACCTATGATGAAAATTACAGGCCTCTCTCATCTTTTTAAGTGGGAGAACTTGCACAGTTGGTGACTGACTAAATACTTTTTTGCCCCACTGTAAGTGCAGACAAACAGCCAGTCTCAGTGTAGACCTTCAAGAGATGTATAAGCAAGGCAGTGCAAGTGCAGGCTTAATCAAATAATAGGCATAGATCACTAAACAGCATAAGGAGAGTATTGGTGCCCATACATTCTTAGGAAAATACATTACAGTCTCTACTGGCACATGCCTACATGTGTGTGTGTTTATTTTCTTCTTTTGAATGTACAGTTCAGTGGTCTAAACAACCTGGGAGCCATAATAGGAGTATATACTGTTTTGACTCTGTCTGTCCTCAGTACATTATACGTTCATCACTATTGACTTTAATAACTTATGTTCACTGCTATCTCATTCTCTCATTGATCCAGACACACTTAGAACACACACTGCTTAGGAAACCAGCGCAAGAACTTCACTCACGTTCAAACTGCTGTGAAAATGTCCTCTGACAATCAGTGTCATATATATTACGTTAAATATGGAGGTGATTATAGGAAATCGTTCGCATCAATTGGTTGAGAAATTCAGACTATTTCTCGATAATCACCTCAAGCGACTCGGCAAAATGGCGGCCAATCGCTTTGTCACCATAAATAAGGAAGAATTACAAATCTCATCTCATCTCATTATCTGTAGCCGCTTTATCCTTCTACAGGGTCGCAGGCAAGCTGGAGCCTATCCCAGCTGACTATGGGCGAAAGGCGGGGTACACCCTGGACAAGTCGCCAGGTCATCACAGGGCTGACACATAGACACAGACAACCATTCACACTCACATTCACACCTACGGTCAATTTAGAGTCACCAGTTAACCTAACCTGCATGTCTTTGGACTGTGGGGGAAACTGGAGCACCCGGAGGAAACCCACGCGGACACGGGGAGAACATGCAAACTCCACACAGAAAGGCCCTCGCCGGCCCCGGGGCTCGAACCCAGGACCTTCTTGCTGTGAGGCGACAGCGCTAACCACTACACCACCGTGCCGCCCAAGAATTACAAATGATGAAAGAAAATGCTGTTCCTAAAAGCAATAAAGAAGCTATGAAGTTTGGTCTAAAACTATTCAAAGGTAAGGTGGAACTGTGATTTATTTTATCTAGTTCAAAACAAAGTATTTTATGTGACTCGGTGTAGATAAGTTGACACAAGTCGGCACTGCACCGTTATTACATTTGCATGCTGCTTTTGAAGTTTGAAATAAAATAATTGTTCGGCAAATAATTGTTAAATATCAGTGTTCGAAGCTAAAAAGAGTGCGAAATAGAAAAAAGAAAGGGACAGTGATAGGCTTTGTGTTTACATGAGGACGTGTGATTGATATTTTGTTATTCTAATTATCTGAGTTACTGGCTTGATGTAAAGCAAGAACCGAGGGAGTAAATTTATTTCAGTAAATATCACACACATTCTTTCACCATCTCTGAGCATCATTCATTGTCTTATGGATGCACTAATCTGCATTTAAATTCTCATTTTGATTATGTTCACAACCAAACACAGTTGTAGAGAAACAAAACTCTGCAGTTTGTTGGCTATAGCTATTGAATTCAAACATCATTATCTTTTGACTACTGAAGGTAAACAAACAAAAAAAACAATAATAATCTCCATAATCTGCACCTTATTATATTTCTCTCACATGAAGACAAAAACATTGAAATGTAAAGACGCACACACACACAAACACAGACAGTGTGTGGGAGTGTTTCCATCTTAACTGCAGGGCCAGATGGTAATGGAAGGCTGCTCTTGTGTTTGGGTGACCAGATAAACACATGGGCAAGTTGGCACAGCTCAGCTCTCTGTACAGATGGCACAAAAACAGAGCTACAAAGCGATTTTAAGATCCTCAGATTACCCAGAACAGGGTCTAAGACTGAAACCGAGACAGAGAAAGAAAACTGTACATGGAGAGATCATTTTCACTGTAGTTTCTTCTATGTGGTAACAAATCATATGAATCCTGCATTAAGGATGTACTGAATGTCTCATATAGCATATTATATGTATTATAATGTCTGCATAATTGCATGTGTTATAAGACTTCATAATGTTTATTGTAGACAACTATGTTGTAAGTAAAGAATAACAAATGATGGGCCATGCTCTAATACAAACTTAGTATAAATACACGGGTGAGTATAGAAAATCACATGTGCTGATTGGTTGAGAAATTTGGATTATTTCGATTTTGGATTATTTGGATTATTATTTATTATTGGATTATAATCACTTCGAGCGACTTGGTAAAATGGCATCCAATCGCTTTGTCACCGTAAGTGAGGAAGAATTACAAATGATGAAAGAAAATGCTGTTCCTAAAAGCACTAAAGATGGTATGAAGTTTGGTCTAAAACTATTCAAATATAAGGTGGAGTTGTGATTTATTTTATCTATTTCAAAACAAAGTATTTTATGTGAGTCGGCATAGATAAGTGACACAAGCCTGCGCTGCGCCTTTATTCCATTTGCATGCCACTTTTGAAGTTTGAAATAAATTATTTTTTTTAAATAATCACCTGTGTATTTATACTAAAACAATTATCCACCTCAGGCTCAGTGGATATCAGTGATTATTCTATCCACATTCACTGGATATGAGCAATTGCATGCTCTGATTGGCTACTCTTCTACTAGGAAGTCAGCTTATATACCATGAGTAGAGAAAAACAAAATGGCGGAACATGTTGCTGAACCAACTGAGGACGAAATTAAAAACTCTTCTCGAAAACAAAACCTCAAAAAATAAAAAAAAGCAACAAAATATGGAAAAAAGTATTTGATGGTAAGAACGTATCTTTTTTTTTTATTTTTCAATAATTATTACCGCATTTTTCACAAATTGCTACTGTCATTTCGCCGGTTAGTTTACATTCTAAGCGGACATGATTTTGTCGGACGTTTTGTATGAAGGTTTTATTTATAGAATTTGCAAAAAATAAAAATAAAAGTGTTCTGTTTCTCAAAATCCAGTGAATGTGGATAGAATAAAAGTTATTCCCCTCAATTTCATCGTACATGAGATGATAGCCAATTCGGTGCTGAGCTGCCATGCACCTCATCGGCTATCAGCTCATGTACGACTTGATTTCGTAGAATAACTGTTAGTCACCTTGACTTTGTCTCAGTTATTATTCACCGATATTCACTTCACATTCAGCGAATAACTTAAATAATAGAACGTTGCTATGGACAATGGAAGCAATAAAATCATTTTAAAATCACTATTTTGTGTCAAATTAGTGATTTCTGTCATAAACAGCCATGTAATAAGTGGGATAATGTACAGCGAGGCTATCATTATTGCAAAATAAAGCCCTTCGGGGTGATTCAAGACCCTTCTACTTTGCATCAGGGTCTGTGGTTTATTTATTTTAATGACCTGCTCGCTGTACATTATCCTTTACACACCACAAATATTTGCCATTATAGTTACATGTAATGTTATAGAATGTCTGTGAGATAAGGTAGTTACATTTTATCCAATGCTGGAGCCAGTAATCGAGAGAAAAGGGAGAATTCACAGTGGGAAGTGGGTTGGCAGCACAATAAATTTAATGCAAGCATTATATCTTAGAAGTACTTGTTATAGTGTAGGCAGCTGTGCTCTGAGCCACGTACTCAAACCCACACACACACACACACACACACACACATCAGTTCAGTTCAACAGTGCTTTACTGGCATGAATCTTATCACGTTGCCAAAGCAAAGAGTGCAGGTAGACTGAAACAAAGTTCCACACTAGAAGCCTATCAATCACGCCCTTGCCTCCCCGTACAGGAGGCAACAAGATAATTAATATGGCCCTCCAAGATCCCTAATTGGTCCATTGGTTCCAGGCTGGTCACATGACAAAGGTACATGTTTATAGTTAGACCAGAGAGCCCTCTTAGACTTTAATTAATATGGACAGCAACAAAGATAAGGTGGCACGGAAAGGCCAGATTAAAGAAGAGAAAGGCTTTAGATTAAGATGGAAGTAAATATGCCAAAGTTACAGGCTTGTTCATGACAGCAGCAATCCCAGAGTATAGTCATGCACCTGCTGAGAAAGACATCTATGGGGTGCAGCGTAGCACTGCGTAACACATACGATGCTAGCAATGACTGCTGTGTGATCATCTCAGTGTACAACCCTGATTCCAAAAATCTAGAACCTGGATATACCTTTCAGCACTGATGGTGTCTTTCCAGATGTGTAAGCTGCCCATGCCACACGCACTAATGCAACCCCATACCATCAGAGATGCAGGCTTCTGAACTGAGCGCTGATAACAACTTGGGTCGTCCTTCTCCTCTTTAGTCCGAATGACACGGCGTCCCTGATTTCCATAAAGAACTTCACATTTTGATTCGTCTGACCACAGAACAGTTTTCCACTTTGCCACAGTCCATTTTAAATGAGCCTTGGCCCAGAGAAGACGTCTGTGCTTCTGGATCATGTTTAGATACGGCTGCTTCTTTGAATATAGAGTTTTAGCTGGCAACGGCAGATGGCACGGTGAATTGTTCACAGATAATGTTCTCTGGAAATATTCCTGAGCCCATTTTGTGATTTCCAATACAGAAGCATGCCTGTATGTGATGCAGTGCCGTCAAAGGGCCCGAAGATCACGGGCACCCAGTATGGTTTTCCGGCCTTGACCCTTACGCACAGAGATTCTTCTAGATTCTATGAATCTTTTGATGATATTATGCACTGTAGATGATGATATGTTCAAACTCTTTGCAATTTTAAACTGTTGAACTCCTTTCTGATATTGCTCCACTATTTGTCGGCGCAGAATTAGGGGGATTGGTGATCCTCTTCCCATCTTTACTTCTGAGAGCCACTGCCACTCCAAGATGCTCTTTTTATACCCAGTCATGTTAATGACCTATTGCCAATTGACCGAATGAGTTGCAATTTGGTCCTCCAGCTGTTCCTTTTTTGTACCTTTAAGTTTTCCAGCCTCTTATTGCCCCTGTCCCAACTTTTTTGTGATGTGTTGCTGTCATGAAATTTCAAATGAGCCAATATTTGGCATGAAATTTCAAAATGTCTCACTTTCGACATTTTATATGTTATCTATGTTCAATTGTGAATACAATATCAGTTTGAGATTTGTAAATTATTGCATTCCATTTTTATTTTCAATTTGTACTTTGTCCCAACTTTTTTGGAATCAGGGTTGTAAATAATACAAATGCTAATTACCTCCAGAGAAAATCCACAGGAGATACTCCTACTGCTTTAAACCATGAGATGCTTACAGCTCGACAAACTACAATTTGTGTGCAGTTTTTCCTTCGTTCATCTTCAATCTACTTTTGGTTTGGTATTTACTCGTTTTAGCATCAAAGAATTTTCAAAGCACTGCAGTGATATTTATGAATTACTCGTGGCCTACTGTACATGTTTATTATGAGAGTAGTACATGGTAAAACAACTCAGTTGAAAGGAAATAGGGTGGAAATCAAGTAAGAGTAACTGTTTAAGCATAAACATTAAAGTCAGAATGGTCTTAGTCAAAATATAACTCTGAAAATGGATTAATTTGAAACAAGAAGACAGAGTCATCTATATCCCCCACCCTATATACCAACTATATACCAAGTTTCAAGATATCATTTGTCACATTTTTCAAGTTCTGCTGCGGGAAACCAACCCTACCTCTTTACACTGACCTCAGCAGCCCATGGCATAAACCCACCGGACCTTTGGTCCAGGTGAGCTAAAAATTAAAATTTCTCACATTTCTTAGTATCAAAAGGCAGATATACATTACTTCATCAACATATATACCAACTGTCAAGACCATACCACTCATAGTTTTCAAGTTCTGCTCCGGAAACAAAACCTACCCCTAAGACTAACCTGAGAGACTAAGCCTGAAATTGTTTCCATGGAAACATGAAAAATTAGAATTTGTCAAATTTATTAATATGAAAAGGCACATCTACATCACCTTGTTAACATGTACAGTGGGGCAAAAAAGTATTTAGTCAGCCACCAATTGTGCAAGTTCTCCCACTTAAAAAGATGAGAGAGGCCTGTAATTTTCATCATAGGTACACTTCAACTATGAGAGACAGAATGGGGGGAAAGAATCCAGGAAATCACATTGTAGGATTTTTAATTAATTAATTGGTAAATTCCTCGGTAAAATAAGTATTTGGTCACCTACAAACAAGCAAGATTTCTGGCTCTCACAGACCTGTAACTTCTTCTTTAAGAGGCTCCTCTGTCCTCCACTCATTACCTGTATTAATGGCACCTGTTTGAACTCATTATCAGTATAAAAGACACCTGTCCACAACCTCAAACAGTCACACTCCAAACTCCACTATGGCCAAGACCAAAGAGCTGTCAAAGGACACCAGAAACAAAATTGTAGACCTGCACCAGGCTGGGAAGACTGAATCTGCAATAGGTAAGCAGCTTGGTGTGAAGAAATCAACTGTGGGAGCAATTATTAGAAAATGGAAGACATACAAGACCACTGATAATCTCCCTCGATCTGGGGCTCCACGCAAGATCTCACCCCGTGGGGTCAAAATGGTCACAAGAACGGTGAGCAAAAATCCCAGAACCCCACGGGGGGGGCTAGTGAATGACCTGCAGAGAGCTGGGACCAAAGTAACAAAGGCTACCATCAGTAACACACTAAGCCGCTAGGGACTCAAATCCTGCAGTGCCAGACGTGTCCCCCTGCTTAAGCCAGTACCTGTCCAGGCCCATCTGAAGTTTGCTAGAGAGCATTTGGATGATCCAGAAGAGGATTGGGAGAATATCATATGGTCAGATGAAACCAAAATAGAACTTTTTGGTAAAAACTTAACTTGTCGTGTTTGGAGGAGAAAGAATGCTGAGTTGTATCCAAAGAATACCATACCTACTGTGAAGCATGGGGGTGGAAACATCATGCTTTGGGGCTGTTTTTCTGCAAAGGGACCAGGATGACTGATCCATGTAAAGGAAAGAATGAATGGGGCCATGTATCGTGAGATTTTGAGTGAAAACCTCCTTCCATCAGCAAGGGCATTGCATGAAACGTGGCTGGGTCTTTCAGCATAACAATGATCCCAAACACACCGCCCGGGCAACGAAGGAGTGGCTTCGTAAGAAGCATTTCAAGGTCCTGGAGTGGCCTAGCCAGTCTCCAGATCTCAACCCCATAGAAAATCTTTGGAGGGAGTTGAAAGTCTGTGTTGCCCAGCGACAGCCCCAAAACATCATTGCTCTAGAGGAGATCTGCATGGAGGAATGGGCCAAAATACCAGCAACAGTGTGTGAAAACCTTGTGAAGACTTACAGAAAATGTTTGACCTCTGTCATTGCCAACAAAGGGTATATAACAAAGTACTGAGATGAACGTTTGTTATTGACCAAATACTTATTTTCCACCATAATTTGCAAATAAATTCTTTAAAAATCAGACACTGTGATTTTCTGGATTTTTTTTCTCATTCTGTCTCTCATAGTTGAGGTATACCTATGATGAAAATTACAGGCCTCTCTCATCTTTTTAAGTGGGAGAACTTGCACAATTGGTGGCTGACTAAATACTTTTTTGCCCCACTGTACATGTTAACAAGGTGATGTAGATGTGCCTTTTCATATTAATAAATTTGACAAATTCTAATTTTTCATGTTTCCATGGAAACAATTTCAGGCTTAGTCTCTCAGGTTAGTCTTAGGGGTAGGTTTTGTTTCCGGAGCAGAACTTGAAAAATATGAGTGGTATGGTCTTGACAGTTGGTATATATGTTGATGAAGTAATGTAAGAACTTGCACAATTGGTGACTGACTAAATACTTTTTTGCCCCACTGTATACCAAGTTCCAAATCCGTATCATGAATAGTTTTGGATATATGCTCCGGAAATGAATATTGCTCTGAGAAACTAAGTCAAAATCTATTTTTTATGCAAAAGTGAAAAATCCTTTTTTTCAAAAATCCAAAATAGCAAAAGGCACCAGTTCACATGTTGCTTGATATGTATACAAAGTTTCATGAAGATATCTTCAGTAGTTTTAAAGATATGGCCTGGAAACGAAAATGTGACCAGACGGCTAGACGGAACCAGTTTCTATATCCCCCGCCAAACTTTGTTTGGGTGGGGGATAATTAGCTATAGCTTTTTATATTTATTTTAGGTCTGTTGTTTTGTTTGCATTTATTGTTTCAGGTTGTGCTATAGTTGGTGCCTAGTATGATAGCATATTAAGGCTGAGAGAGGGGGTAATATAAAAAAAAAAACCAACCCCCCCCAGAATTCCTAAGATTTAACTGCATGTCTCAGAATGCACTGCAGCCAGGAAGCACATGAATGATTGTTGTGCTTCCTGGTTGCAACAGGAGATCAATGTATAAAGTGCACAGGACAGATTTGCTTACCCATGTCTTTTTTTTTTATCTTAGTTGTTTATAAATGTCTAATTATTGTGCCAGAGCAGTTTCCTGTTACTATCAGTGCATGGATTCTTCTCATCTGCCCAAATCTCTGCTGAGCAAAGAATTATACAAAATGCAGTCTTTCCTTCATGAGTCCAGTCTTGAGTCCCCAGTGTTCAAGTCCGAGTCAAGTCCAAGTCATTAAAAAAAATTTCAAGTCGAGTCTGAGTCAAGTCTAGTATTGATTCGAGTTGAGTCCGAGAACAAGACTCCGACCGCACCATTTGACGGTGGCTGTTTTAGCACCATTAACATTAGTTTGTTCCTGAACATGATGTATGAACAGGTGAATGTGCTTCTCTTTGTCAGGGAGTGTGAAATATTCTGTCAGAGATGGTTGGGAGACAGATGTAAGTGCAGAAGGTGGGTTTCTTAATACAAGTGAAGACAGGTAAACAATCCAGAACGGCAGGAAAAATCGTAAAACAGTGAAACAGGCAATAGGTCGAGCAAGGCACAAACAGGCTACCATAGACTCGACACAATCAAAGATGAGAAACAGGAAATCAGGGATCAGGAACCCAAACAAGGAAATAAGGCATGGTAATGTGTCAGCAACGCAACTCAGTACTTCACAAAGTAAGTAAGTGTGTTTTCAAGCTCTGTTTTTTTTTAAACCTACAATGGCCTTAATATACCAGCATAACCTACTGTGCAATATCTTTGAAAATAAATAATCAAAAGGATTTTAACTAGGAATTTGGAGTCCTGTGATATGGAGTCACAGGCATGCCATAAAAAAGAATACATATGCAAAACAATAAGAACATCTCATCTCATTATCTCTAGCCGCTTTATCCTGTTCTACAGGGTCGCAGGCAAGCTGGAGCCTATCCCAGCTGACTACAGGCGAAAGGCGGGGTACACCCTGGACAAGTCGCCAGGTCATCACAGGACTGACACATAGACACAGAAAACCATTCACACTCACATTCACACCTACGGTCAATTTAGAGTCACCAGTTAACCTAACCTGCATGTCTTTAGACTGTGGGGGAAACCGGAGCACCCGGAGGAAACCCACGCGAACACAGGGAGAACATGCAAACTCCGCCCAGAAAGGCCCTCGCCGGCCATGGGGCTTGAACCCGGACCTTCTTGCTGTGAGGTGACAGTGCTAACCACTACACCACCGTGCCGCCCCATCTCATCTCATCTCATTATCTGTAGCTGCTTTATCCTTCTACAGGGTCGCAGGCAAGCTGGAGCCTATCCCAGCTGACTACGGGCGAAAGGCGGGGTACACCCTGGACAAGTCGCCAGGTCATCACAGGGTTGACACATAGACACAGACAACCATTCACACTCACATTCACACCTACGGTCAATTTAGAGTCACCAGTTAACCTAACCTGCATGTCTTTGGACTGTGGGGGAAACCGGCGCACCTGGAGGAAACCTACGCGAACACAGGGAGAACATGCAAACTCCGCACAGAAAGGCCCTCGCCGGCCACGGGGCTTGAACCCGGACCTTCTTGCTGTGAGGTGACAGTGCTAACCACTACACTAGGGGTGGCCAACCAGTCGGAGCCCAAGAGCCACAATTCTTACTGTGTTACGGCAAAGAGCCACATCGGCACATAAACATGGGCACACCAATATTACCCTTCCTTCTGCGCGTGCGGACACACACACACAGCCACATTGATGTCACACTCCAACTTAACCAATGCCCCACACCAACATGATAATGATACATTTACTGCAGTACCAAGACCACAGGCCAGTCATTTTCAACAGTGGCGACTGGTGAAGAAAATTGTAGGTGGGGCACAAAGGCAGACATTGTTTACATGTGGGGATTCCCCCCATTGAGGGGGTTCCGGGGGGCCTCCGCCGAAAAATTTTGGATTTCTTAAATGCAATTTCCTGTATTCTAGTGCATTTTGGAGTTACCTGTTTAACATCGAAAATGCAAAAGCCATTTTGATTCAGCTTGAATTCTCAATTGCATGACCTGCACAAGACCTGCATTCAAATAAATAAGTATTCAAATAAATACAGTCAGTCGGAAAATGGAAATTACAAAGTGCTAATTTAATTTCCTCAAACAGTACAAGCTCCATAGGCACTGGGAACAGTGATCAGTGCAAGTGCAAATATAGATAAAATATAATACACAAGATTTCAACAGCGTCAGTTATGCATTTTTTAACGAACTCCCCTTCATTGTATGGCTTTTTAGCCCGAGCAATGTTCCAAGCCAGTTTATACGATGCATGTGTTACTGTCTCTGATTGTTTTGTAAATTTTTTGAAGAGTTGTACCTGCTTTTGTGATTGACTTTTTAACGTGATTAACTTGTGTTTATGAAGTTCACTCCCTTTCGGAAAGTCCTGGTCGATTTTAGCATGTAGTGAGCTGAAGTGACGCTGAAGATTTGAAGCCTTGAAATGCGACAATGACGACTGACATAGAAGGCAGAATGGCTTGCCATAACGTTCAACGAAAAAATATAAATCCTCCCACTCTGTTAAAAACATCCTGTTTTCATCTTCATATTTTCTTTTTGAAGTGCATTTTTTCCCTGCCATTTTGAGATCTGAAATTTAGCATATCATCTCACGCACCTGCGCATTTGTCATGATGTGAAAATACCGTAATGAAACCAAGCGAAGCACCTTTAATAAAATAACCGTAATTAACTACAGTGAAGCGAAAACGCACATAAAACCACAAACGAACACCAACTTGGACGTGAAGGTGAGAGCCGCATGACACCAGGCAAAGAGCCGCATGCGGCTCGCGAGCCGCGGGTTGGCCACCTATGCACTACACCACCGTGCTGCCCCAGTAAGAACATAAATGTTGAAATAGAATAAGAAAATACAAAAATAAATACAGAAATAAAAATAAAAGGATAGGAAAATCAATAAAAAAAGAATAGCAAAATAAATAAAAACAAAAATAAAAGAATAAGAAAAAACAAATACTTTTCTTTATTGCTTTTGCTATTTCCTATTGTCTTTTTTCCCAAGTGAATTTTCATTTGCACGAGTGACCAAGCTGTCAATCAACTGGCTTTGGGCGGACCTTCCTGCCCAGGCTGAGTAGGTGACACATGAATCCTGCTTTGCGCAGTGTGAATGTGATGGCAGTTTGAACTGGGAGAAAAGGAGAGGATTTAATTCTTCTATGTGTACGCTGGCCATTATCTGGGCTTTTTCATTTACAGTTTTAATCTTTTTTTATGGCACTCCTAAGAAAGTGTTCCATTTACCCCCACATTATTTTTCCATTTGAGTATCACCCGCTTGGAGATCACTGGCTCGATCCTCAGCTTGGCTGAACACTTAAGAAAAATTTTATTTTATTTTATTCCAGGACTCTACTGTCAGTGAAGGGGGTTGTAAACAGATGTAATCACAGGAAGGTGTTTATTTACAACCATGCTTGTCAGTAATAACGCTGAAAGCCTGAGTTTGGAGCAGCCTCCAAACGTGGCCGCTCCAGACTATACTCCCGAGGAGTCACAGGGCCCCTCGTCACCAAAGTACTGATTACATCACCTGTCACCAATTTACCTGCCAATTACCTCACCTACTCAAACCCTGCTCAAACACTCACTCACTATGAAGTATCGTTCTGCATCCTGTGCCTGACTTTACTCAGCTGTTTGTTTTCTGACTGACTTCCTGTTTAAGACCACTGTTTGCGTTCATTCCTAACCTCGTCTCCATGGCTACTCTGTACTAAGCTGTTTACTAATTGATCGACCTCCGCCTGTTTCCTGACCACGATTCCTGCGCCACGATTTGGCTCAGTTTGCACTGCACCCATTCTCCCCTGCAATTGCATCTGTAAGTGCCTGTGCTCTGACAATGCTAATATAACATACAAAAGTGTGAGGCAAGAAAAGTGTCAGGAAACAGGCATGAGTCATACGAGGTGCGAACAGGACTTCAGAGCAAATATAAATCTGAGTTGAAATAAACAAAAGAGTTGAGAGCCAGAGTAACAGAAAAACAGATTATAGGGCTAGGCACTATGAGACACAGGGTACTATATGTATACTTCTCAAAGTCTTTGTGCTCTTGGAGTCCTTATACAGGAGTGCTTGAAAGTTTGTGAACGCTTTAGAATTTTCTATATTTCTGCATAAATATGACCTAAAACATCATCAGATTTTCACACAAGTCCTAAAAGTAGATAAACAGAACCCAGTTAAACAAATGAGACAAAATATTATACTTGGTTATTTATTTATTGAGGAAAATGATCCAATATTACATATCTGTGAATGGCAAAAAAAAAGTGTGTGAACCTTTGCTTTGAGTATCTGGTGTGACCCCCCTTGTGCAGTTAACTGCAACTAAACATTTCTGGTAACTGTTGATCAGTCCTGCACACCAGCTTGGAGGAATTTTAGCCCATTCCTCTGTACAGAACAGCTTCAACTCTGGGATGTTGGTGGGTTTCCTCACATGAACTGCTCACTTCAGGTCCTTCCACAACATTTCGATTGGATTAAGGTCAGGACTTTGACTTGGCCATTCCAAAACATTAGCTTTATTCTTCTTTAACCATTCTTTGGTGGAACGACTTGTGTGCTTAGGGTCGTTGTCTTGCTGCATGACCCACCTTCTCTTGAGATTCAGTTCATGGACAGATGTCCTGACATTTTCCTTTAGAATTCGCTGGTATAATTCAGAATTCATTGTTCCATCAATGATGGCAAGCCGTCCTGGCCCAGATGCAGCAAAACAGGCCCAAACCATGATACTACCACCACCATGTTTCACAGATGGGATACAGTTCTTATGCTGGAATGCAGTGTTTTCCTTTCTCCAAACATAACATTTCTCATTTAAATCAAAAAGTTCTATTTTGGTCTCATCCGTCCACAAAACATTTTTCCAATAGCCTTCTGCCTTGTCCACATGATCTTTAGCAAACTGCAGATGAGCAGCAATGTTCTTTTTGGAGAGCAGTGGCTTTCTCCTTGCAATCCTGCCATGCACACCATTGTTGTTCGGTGTTCTCCTGATGGTGGACTCATGAACATTAACATTAACCAATGTGAGAGAGGCCTTCAGTTGCTTAGAAGTTACCCTGGAGTCCTTTGTGATCTTGCCGATTATTACATGCCTTGCTCTTGGAGTGATCTTTGTTGGTCGACCACTCCTGGGGAGGGTAACAATGGGCTTGAATTTCCTCCATTTGTACACAATCTGTCTGACTGTGGCTTGGTGGAGTCCAAACTCTTTAGAGATGGTTTTGTAACCTTTTCCAGCCTGATGAGCATCAGCAGCGCCTTTTCTGAGGTCCTCAGAAATCTCCTTTGTTCGTGCCATGATACACTTCCACAAACATGTGTTGTGAAGATCAGACTTTGATAGATCCCTGTTCTTTAAATAAAACAGGGTGCCCACTCACACCTGATTGTCATCCCATTGATTGAAAACACCTGACTCTAATTTCACCTTCAAATTAACTGCTAATCCTCGAGGTTCACATACTTTTGCCACTCACAGATATGTAATATTGGATCATTTTCCTCAATAAATAAATGACCAAGTATAATATTTTTGTCTCATTTGTTTAACTGGGTTCTCTTTATCTACTTTTCGGACTTGTGTGAAAATCTGATGATGTTTTAGGTCATATTTATGCAAAAATATAGAACATTCTAAAGGGTTCACAAACTTTCAAGCACCACTGTATGTGTGTGTCGTGGTTGCCCTCTGATCAGAGACAGGTACATGTGATGATCAGTCCTTTTGTTTTGCGCAGATTCACCTGGACGAGAATTTATTAAACTGTAAACACAGCTCAGTTAATTAACATACAACCAATGTACAATTTTAAATGTAAATTCAATTATTTTTAAAAAATGTTTAATTTCATAACGGACAATTTCATAATTATTTTATTTCTTGCATTTATTTTTCTATTCTTTTATTTTTAATTTTTTATTCTTTCTCAACATTTATTTTCCTATTCTTTGCAGATTTATTCTTTTTTTATGGTACTCTTGTGACTCCATACTGTGGGCTGCTCTCATGACATTCCTGTGCTGAAAATCAGTCCCACTCTGGCCCTGCTGTTATCACTTACAGTACATTACAACATATAAACAGTCATTTGCTCACCAGCCTCTTCTCTCTCTCTCTCTCTCTCTCTCTCTCTTTTGAAGTTAATGAGACACAAAAAAGAAAACACAGCTTGTCATTTTACTGAAAAACAAAAAGGTGTAATCACCTCTGTCCTGAAGAATGTATTGTTCTGAACCTTACTCGTCTCGTCTCGTCTTCTTCCGCTTATCCGGGACCGGGTCGCGGAGGCAGCAGTCTAAGCATGGAAGCCCAAACTTCCCTTTCCCCAGACACCTCGGCCAGCTCCTCGGGAAGAACACCGAGGCGTTCCCAGGCCAGCCGAGAGACATAGTCCCTCCAGCGTGTCCTGGGTCTTCCCAGGGGCCTCCTCCTGGGGGGACATGCCTGGAACACCTCCCCAGGGAGGCGTCCAGGAGGCATCCGAAAAAGATGCCCGAGCCACCTCAGCTGATTCCTCTCGATGTGGAGGAGCAGCGGCTCTACTCCGAGCTCCTCCCGAGTGACTGTGCTTCTCACCCTAAGGGAGCGCCCAGCCACCTTGCGAAGGAAACTCATTTCGGCCGCTTGTATCCGCGATCTTGTTCTTTCTGTCATTACCCAAAGCTCATGACCATAGGTGAGAGTCAGAACGTAGATCGACCGGTAAATTGAGAGCTTCGCCTTTTGGCTCAGCTCCTTCACCACGACGGACCGGTAAAGCGACCGCATCACTGCGGAGGCTGCACCGATCGGCCTGTCGATCTCACGCTCCATCCTTCCCTCACTCGTGAACAAGATCCCGAGATACTTAAACTCCTCCACTTGAGGCAGGATTTCTCCACCAACCTGGAGAGGGCAAGCCACCCTTTTCCGGTCGAGAACCATGGCCTCGGACTTGGAGGTGCTGATTCTCATCCCAGCCGCTTCACACTCGACTGCAAACCGCCCCAGTGCATGCTGAAGGTCCTGGTTTGAAGAAGCCAACAGGACAACATCATCCGCAAAAAGCAGAGATGAAATCCTGTGGTTCCCAAACAGGATTCCTTCCGGCCCCTGGCTGCGCCTAGAAATTCTGTCCATAAAAATTATGAACAGAACCGGTGACAAAGGGCAGCCCTGCCGGAGTCCAACATGCACTGGGAACAGGTCTGACTTACTGCCGGCAATGCGAACCAGACTCCTGCTCCATTCGTACAGGGACTGGACAGCCCTTAGCAAAGAGCCCCAAACCCCATACTCCCGAAGCACCCCCCACAGAATACCACGGGGGACATGGTTGAATGCCTTCTCCAGATCCACAAAGCACATGTGGACTGGTTGGGCAAACTCCCATGAACCCTCGAGCACCCTATGAAGGGTATAGAGCTGGTCCAGTGTTCCGCAACCAGGACGAAAACCACATTGTTCCTCCTGGAACCGAGGTTCGACTATTGGTCGAATTCTCCTCTCCAGTACCCTGGAGTAAACTTTCCCTGGGAGGCTGAGAAGTGTGATTCCCCTATAATTGGAACACACTCTCCGGTCCCCTTTCTTAAAAAGAGGGACCACCACCCCAGTCTGCCACTCCATAGGCACTGTCCCCGACCGCCACGCAATGTTGCAGAGGCGTGTCAACCAAGACAGCCCCACAACATCCAGAGACGAGATACTCAGGGCGGATCTCATCCACCCCCGGTGCCTTGCCACCGAGGAGCTTGCAAACTACCTCAGTGACTTCGGCTTGGGTAATGGACGAGTCCACCTCTGAGTCATCAGCCTCAGTCTCCTCAGTGGAAGACATGACGGTGGGATTGAGGAGATCCTCAAAGTATTCCTTCCACCGCCCGACAATGTCCCCAGTCGAGGTCAACAGCTCCCCACCCGCACTGTAAACAGTGTTGGCAGAGTACTGCTTCCCCCTCCTGAGGCGCCGGACAGTTTGCCAGAATTTCTTCGAGGCCGACCGATAGTCCTTCTCCATGGCCTCCCCGAACTCCTCCCAGTTCCAAGTTTTTGCCTCCGCAACTGCCCGAGCTGCAGCACGCCTGGCCTGCCGATACCCGTCAGCTGCCTCAGGAGTCCCGGAGGTCAACATGGCCCGATAGGACTCCTTCTTCAGCTTGACGGCATCCCTTACTTCCGGTGTCCACCACCGGGTTCGGGGATTGCCGCCACGACAGGTACCGAAGACCTTGCGGCCACAGCTCCGAACAGCCGCGTCCACAATGGAGGTAGAGAACATGGTCCACTCAGACTCAATGTCCCCCGCCTCCCTCGGAAGCTGGGAAAAGCTCTCCCAGAGGTGGGAGTTAAAGACCTCCCCAACAGAGTGCTCGGCCAGACGCTCCCAGCAGACCCTCACCATACGTTTGGGCCTGCCAGGTCTGTCCAGCTTCCTCCTCTGCCAGTGGATCCAACTCACCACCAGGTGGTGATCAGTTGACAGCTCAGCCCCTCTCTTCACCCGAGTGTCCAAGACATAGGGCCAGAGATCAGATGAAATGACTACAAAGTCGATCATGGACCTCCGACCTAAGGTGTCCTGGTGCCACGTGCACTTATGGACACCCCTATGCTCGAACATGGTGTTCATTATGGACAAACCGTGACTAGCACAGAAGTCCAATAACAAAACACCACTCGGGTTCAGATCGGGGAGGCCGTTCCTCCCAACCACGCCCCTCCAGGTGTCACTGTCGTCGCCCACGTGACCATTGAAGTCCCCCAGTAGCACAATGGAGTCCCCAGTCTCAGCACCCCTCAGTACCTCTCCCAGGGACTCCAAGAAGGCCGGATACTCTATACTGCTATTTGGCCCGTAGGCACAAACAACAGCAAGAGCCCTCTCCCCAATCCGAAGGCGCAGAGAGGCTACCCTCTCGTTCACTGGGGTAAACTCCAACACATGGCGGCTGAGCTGGGGAGCTATAAGCAAGCCCACACCAGCCCGCCGCCGCTCACCACGGGCGACTCCAGAGAAGTGGAAAGTCCAGCCCCTGTCGAGGAGCTGGGTTCCAGAGCCCAAGCTGTGCGTGGAGGTGAGCCCGACTATCTCTAGCCGGTACCTCTCAACCTCCCGCACAAGCTCAGGCTCTTTCCCCCCCAGCGAAGTGACATTCCATGTCCCAACAGCCAGCCGCTGTGTCCGGGGATCAGGTCGTCGAGGCCCCTGCCTTCGACTGCCACCCAATCCACACTGCACCAATCCCCTACTGCTACCTCTGTGGGTGGTGAACCCACAGGAGGTCGGGCCCACGTCACCTCTTCGGGCTGAGCCCGGCCGGGCCCCATGGGCAAAGGCCCGGCCACCAAGCGCTCGCATACGAGCCCCAACCCCGGGCCTGGCTCCAGGGTGGGGCCCCGGCTGCGTCATACCGGGCGATGTCACGGTCCTTGCTTTTTTCTCCATAGGGGTTTTTGGTGAACTGCTCTTGGTCTGGCCTGTCACCTAGGACCTGTCTGCCTTGGGAAACCCTGACAGGGGCATAATGCCCCCGACAACATAGCTCCTAGGATCATTCAAGCACACAAACCCCTCCACCACAATAAGGTGGCAGTTCTAGGAGGGGTTAACTGAACCTTACTGACTATTATAAAGCACAGACACCTGAGACGACTTCTGTAAATGTTAAATAAACTCCAAACACTTCACCAAAGAAAATGTCCTCATATAACTGATTATACAAGATGTTTTGTTAATTATTATTATTATCCATAACTGCTTATCCTGTACAGGGTCACAGGCAAGCTGGAGCCTATCCCAGCTGACTATGGGCGAGAGGTGGGGCACACCCTGGACAAATCGCCAGGTCATCATAGGGCTGACACAGAGACAAACAACCATTCACACTCACACCTATGGTCAATTTAAAGTCACCAGTTAACCTAACCTGCATGTCTTTGGATTGTGGGGGAAACCGGAGCACTCGGAGGAAACCCACGCAGACACGGGGAGAACATGCAAACTCCACATAGAAAGGCCCTCGCCGGCCATTGGGCTCGAACCCAGAACCTTTTTGCTGTAAGACGACAGTGCTAACCCTTATTATTATTATTAGCATTATTTTCCTTTGATTATGTGGGTTGTCTGCCATACAAGTCCCTGTGTATGAGCTGGAGCAATAATACAGTGGTGCTTGAAAATTTGTGAACCCTTTAGAATTTTCTATATTTCTGCATAAATATGACCTAAAACATCATCAGATTTTCACACAAGTCCTAAAAGTAGATAAAGAGAACCCAGTTAAACAAATGAGACAAAAATATTATACTTGGTCATTTATTTATTGAGGAAAATGATCCAATATTACATCTTTGTGAGTGGCAAAAGTATGTGAACCTCGAGGATTAGCAGTTAATTTGAAGGTGAAATTAGAGTCAGGTGTTTTCAATCAATGGGATGACAATCAGGTGTGAGTGGGCACCCTGTTTTATTTAAAGAACAGGGATCTATCAAAGTCTGATCTTCACAACACATGTTTGTGGAAGTGTATCATGCCACGAACAAAGGAGATTTCTGAGGACCTCAGAAAAAGTGTTGTTGATGCTCATCAGGCTGGAAAAGGTTACAAAACCATCTCTAAAGAGTTTGGACTCCACCAATCCACAGTCAGACAGATTGTGTACAAATGGAGAAAATTCAAGACCATTGTTACCCTCCCCAGGAGTGGTCGACCAACAAAGATCACTCCAAGAGCAAGGTGTGTAATCGTCAGCGAGGTCACAAAGGACCCCAGGGTAACTTCTAAGCAACTAAAGGCCTCTCTCACATTGGCTAATGTTAATGTTCATGAGTCCACTGTCAGGAGAACACTGAACAACAATGGTGTGCATGGCAGGGTTGCAAGGAGAAAGCCACTGCTCTCCAAACAGAACATTGCTGCACGTTTGCAGTTTGCTAAAGATCACGTGGACAAGCCAGAAGGCTATTGAAAAATGTTTTGTGGACGGATGAGACCAAAATAGAATTTTTGGTTTAAATGAGAAGCGTTATGTTTGGAGAAAGGAAAACACTGCATTCCAGCATAAGAACCTTATCCCATCTGTGAAACATGGTGGTGGTAGTATCATGGTTTGGGCCTGTTTTGCTGCATCTGGGCCAGGATGGCTTGCCATCATTGATGGAACAATGAATTCTGAACTATACCAGCGAATTCTAAAGGAAAATGTCAGGACATCTGTCCATGAACTGAGTCTCAAGATAAGCCGGGTCATGCAGCAAGACAACGATCCTAAGCACACAGGTCGTTCTCCCCAAGAATGGTTAAAGAAGAATAAAGTAAATGTTTTGGAATGGCCAAGTCAAAGTCCTGACCTTAATCCAATCGAAATGTTGTGGAAGGACCTGAAGTGAGCAGTTAATGTGAGGAAACCCACCAACATCCCAGAGTTGAAGCTGTTCTGTACAGAAGAATGGGCTAAAATTCCTCCAAGCCGGTGTGCAGGACTGATCAACAGTTACTGGAAGTGTTTAGTTGCAGTTATTGCTGCACAAGGGGGTCACACCAGATACTGAAAGCAAAGGTTCACATACTTTTGCCACTCACAGATATGTAATATTGGATCATTTTCCTCAATAAATAAATGACCAAGTATAATATTTTTGTCTCATTTGTTTAACTGGGTTCTCTTTATCTACTTTAAGACTTGTGTGAAAATCTGATGAAGTTTTAGGTCATATTTATGCAGAAATATAAAAAATTCTAAAGGGTTCACAAACTTTCAAGCAGCACTGTATGTTTGAACTAATACATTAATATAAACCTGCTATTTTACGGCTGTATGTTACAGCCAGAACAACTTTCAAAGCCATGCTGTTACAGAAAATTAATCTACAATGTTTGATTTGAGAATTATCCCTGTTCCTGAGTCCCTACAAGGCTAGTAATATCTGACAGTTTTGATATTGTGTGTTTGTGTGGACATGTGGCAGGTCCCCACAGGTTTTTTGTTTGTTTGTTTTTCTTTTTTGGATACTGAGGTTAGGTTTTCTGTGTAGACATACCAATAATTAGCTGAATTTATAAGGGATGTCCTGAAAGGATAATACTGTAAGATGTGCCATTTCCTTTCGATGCACTAAATGCATGTGAAGAACAGCATGCATGTATAAAACCCACACAGACTGCTGTTTCCCCAACCATGATCTTCCTTTTTAAAATCAACTGTCACTTCAAAATTTTCTGTCCAGTACCAGTTTGTTTAACTTCCTCTCGCTCTGCTTCCAAGATGCATTCACCAAACAGATCCTGTGATCTACAATTAAAATGCATGAAGCCATTTATGAAAACTCTGAGTAATAATGCATAGAGTTGTTCTCTCCTATTTCATTATTAACATCCCTTTAACTCATTTAACATGGACGTAATTCTGGCTGAAGTTGCAGGAACTTACTTTGAAGTGTTTTACCTTTAAGAAGAGATGGATGACTCCTGTTGCCTTGTCGGAAATGTAATACCAGAAAGCTAATTTGCAGGTGGCGCTGGACTCTTTATATACAAAACTTCTCATATGAGCTTTATCTCCCTTTAGACCTACTGGAGTGGCTGCCAAATACACAAAGTGACCTGAGACATAGAGGAGAAAAAGAGAAGGGTAGGATAGCAGAGAATAAACGAGATACAGGACTGTAGCCACCTCCGACACAATCGAAATTACTATATAGCAAAAATAATACTATACACCGCTACTGAACTCAGGAATTCATGATGGGTCATGATTAAAGATCAGTATGCAGGATTTTGATAAAACATATTTTTGTTCTAGGATTACACAAAAGTCACGAATGATCAAAATACCAATTGAGTATTTCGGCAGAGGGTTTAATGCATAACAAACACAAGCTTTCATGATATCAGCATTGGAAGTGCAAATACAGTAATGATGGTTAATAGTAATTATTTACTTTTACTCACTTTTACTCATTCACTGTGGCCTATAAACTACAACCCCAATTGTAAAAAATGTTGGGATGCTGTGTAAACTGTAAAAAATAAAAACAGAATATGAAGATTTGTAGATCATGGAAACCCTCTATTTCATTGAAAATAGTACAAAGAGAACATATCAAGTGCTGAAATGGAGAAATTTTATTGTTTTTTGAAAAACATATGGTCATTTTGAATTTCATGTCAGAAACATGTTTCAGAAAAGTTGGGACAGGGGCATGTTTACCACTGTGTTGCATCACATCTACTTTTAACAACGTTCTGTAAACATTTGGGAACCGAGGAGACCAATTGCTGTAGTTTTGAAAGAGAAATGTTGTCTCATTTTTGCCTGATATACAAGTTCAGTTGCTCAACAGTTCAGGGTCTCCTTTGTCATATTTTGTCCTTCATAATGCACCAAATGTTTTAAATGGGAGACAGGTCTGGACTGCAGGCAGGCCAGTTTAGCACCTGGACTCTTTTACAATATAGCCATGCAGTTTTAATATGTGCAGAAAGCAGTTTGGCATTGCCTTGCTGAAAGAAGGAAGACCTTCCCTGAAAAAAGATTTTGTTTTGATGGCAGCATATTGCTCTGAAATGTGAATATATCATTCAGCATTAATGATGGTTTCTCAGATGTACAAGCTACCCATGTCATGTGCACTAATTCACCCTCATACCATCACAGATGCTGGCTTTTGAACTGTGCACTGATAAGCCGGATGGTCCCTCTCCTCTTTAGCCTGGAGGATGTGGTATCCATGATTTCTAAAAAGAATTTCTACTTTTGATTTGTCAGACCACAGGACAATTTTCCACTTTGCCTCAGTCCATTGTAAAAGAACTTGGGCCCAGAGAAGGTGGCGGTGTTTCTGGATGTTGTTTATATCTGGTTTTAACTTGCACTTGTGGATGCAGTAATTAACTGTTTTCACACACGATGGTTTTGTGAAGTGTTCCTGAGCCCATACAGTGATTTCCACTACAGACACATGTCTGCTTTTAATGCAGTGTCTCCTGAGGGCCTGAAGATGACAGACAACCAATGTCAGTTTTCAGCCTTGTCTCTTGCAAACAGAGATTTCTCCAGATTCTCTGAATCTTTTAATGATATTATGTACCATAGATTATGTACACTACCGTTCAAAAGTTTGGGGTCACTTTGAAATGTCCTTATTTTTGAAAGAAAAGCACTGTTCTTTTCAATGAAGATCACTTTAAACTAATCAGAAATCCACTCTATACATTGCTAATGTGCTAAATGACTATTCTAGCTGCAAATGTCTGGTTTTTGGTGCAATATCTCCATAGGTGTATAGAGGCCCATTTCCAGCAACTATCACTCCAGTGTTCTAATGGTACAATGTGTTTGCTCATTGCCTCAGAAGGCTAATGGATGATTAGAAAACCCTTGTACAATCATGTTAGCACAGCTGAAAACAGTTTAGCTCTTTAGAGAAGCTATAAAACTGACCTTCCTTTGAGCAAATTGAGTTTCTGGAGCATCACATTTGTGGGGTCGATTAAATGCTCAAAATGGCCAGAAAAATGTCTTGACTATATTTTCTATTCATTTTACAAATTATGGTGGTAAATAAAAGTGTGACTTTTCATGGAAAACACAAAATTGTCTGGGTGACCTCAAACTTTTCAACGGTAGTGTAATCCCCCAATTCTTTGCAATTTTACATTGAGGAACATTATTCTTAAATTGTTGCACTGTTTGCCCACACAGTCTTTTACAGAGCGGTGAGCCCCTCCCCATCTTTACTTCTGAGAGACTCCACCTCTCTGGGATGCTCTTTTTATACCCAATCATGTTACTGACCTGTTGCCAATTAACATAATTAGTTTTTCTTTTAGCATTACACTTTTTCAGTCTTTTGTTGCCCCTGTCCCAACTTTTCTGAAATGTGTTGCTGACATCAAATTCAAAATGAGCAAATATTTTTCAAAAAACAATAACATTTCTCAGTTTCAACATTTGATATGTTGTCTTTGTACTATTTTCAATGAAAGATAGGGTTTCCATGATTTGCAAATCTTCACATTCTGTTTTTATTTCTGTTTTACACAGTGTTCCAATATTTTTGGAACTGGGGTTGTACAATAGGTTACATTTTAGCATAAGTAGACCAACGTATATCCTATTTCCAGCCTAGCAAATTTTGGCAGGGGATAGATGCAAACATGGGAACTGGATACCGGTATGTGTCAGGTCTTATGTATATATAAACAAGTAGGACAAAAAAAATCAGATCTATGTCAAAATATCAAAATTGTGCATCAAAGCCCACAGCGTAAATGCAGCATTTTGTAAATGCTTTAATAGCTCAGATATGTGTATGATATGTATATGTAAACATCTCGGTAATAAAGTAATCTTCCTACCTTTTTCATTCTTCAGAGTGTGATCATATGGTGGTTTGATGCTCTGGGTGGAGCCAGTGCCCAGCAATAAATCAAAATTGTCTGCACGAGAACTCTTCCATCCACAACGTCCATCTTCGAATGAGCAGGAAGTCCCACAGTTCTTCTCATCACTGTTATCCCCACAGTTGTCAATAAAATCACATAGCTGTTCTGGTTTGTAACAGGCACCGTTATCACACTGAAGTAAACCTAGTGAACAGAAGGCTGAGGACAAACAAACATAAATAAAAGTATGATATAAAAAAGTATCAAAATATTCAGTACATTATGTAACAGCATGTAGAAATGAGAGAAGACATTGTGTAGAGCTCTGTCTGAATTTCAGGATATTAAAGGGGCAATGAGGCTTGAAGAAGAAAGGAGGTTTCTGTAATGAGTGATGAAAAGAATGAATAAATTCTCTAATCTTTTCTTTCAGTGGCGAGCTCAAGGCCAGAGATCACCTCTTTTAACACCATTCCAGTCATCCTTTTTTATTTTCTTGACAACACTTTCTCCTAAAACCGTGTAATCACTAACAAAGCCAAAATATCCAAACCTGCACATCACTGTGCATGTTCAGGTATGTATAAGATCCAATCTACACATACCCACCCACGGCTACACACACACAAACAAACCACACACTGTCATCAGATCACTGAAAAAGAATTCTGTGACAGAGTTGAAGAGAAGCACAGCAGGTTGTGTGAATCCTATCTTTCATGAGGGAATCTCTCCAGTAGCTCCAGAACAAAGTGAACATAATTAAAACCCTGAGCCTGAATCTGATGTCTGATGTGATGTTGATCAAAACTACACAGCTTCATACATGTGCATCAAATCAAGTATAGTGAAGTGTTCAAAGTTCTCAATCCACCAGTGAAACTTTATACTAACAGATAATATCCATGCAAGACATGTTTGATAATTCATATTTTTGTACCTGTATACTGTGCACATATTGTTTTTCTTTTAAAATAAAATGTCCCTGGGCGCTGATATCTTACTCTCTCCGAGGTTCAAATATCACACTCGGAGTACAAATTACGCAAGAGAATCTGTGATTCTGACGTCACTTACATGCGACATGACTTTCCGAGGCTGAGATCTAGTGGATATATCACTTCTAAATTGTGGCAAATAACCCTAAAGATCCCCAAGTGTCAAGCGTCTGGCTGTAAAAATAAGCCCAATTACTGAAGCAGTGAACACACACACACACACACACACACACACACACACACACACACACACACACACACACACACAATCAGATACCTACCCAGCCAGGAGACTGGTTCTGCTGCCTATAAATGCTACATTGCCAGCTACTCACAGTGTTTTTTGTTTGTTTGTTTTTTCAAATAACTTTAAATTTTCTTTGTATTTTTATGTGACATGCTTATGTTTGTTTTTATTCACTGAGAAAAGTGATCGTTTTCAGTGGCAGGAATTGCATTGCTATGACAACAACCATTCGTTACTAGTATCTGTGTCACTACTGCGTTATCCAACCGAGTGAGATTTAAACTTCATAAAAGTGAAGTCTGCTGATTCGTGTAGTTTGTTGCCAGTAAAAATCACATGGTGACAAAGTTTCTGATGAAAGTTTTAGAATTAGCAGCCTTTATTTGTCACATATACATTACAGCACAGTGAAATTCCTTTCTCTGTATTCAACCCATCTGAAGCAGTGAACACACACACACACACACACACACACACACACACACACACACACACACACACAGAGCAGTGAGAAGCTGCGCTACAGCGCCATGAGATTAAAAAAAAAAATTAGAAACCTTTATTTGATGGCTCTTTGTTACTAAGGTAAACGGTATGGACCCTTCCCACGTGACGTCACGACAAACGCGGCCGCCATTTTGGACATGAACTACCAGTAGTCTACCACAGCCAACAACGAGGAACGACGGCGAAGCATTGAAAGGAATATAGCCGTCAAAGAAAGTTTTTACTTTCAGCAAGACTTCCATCATGCCATTATATTGTTGTGCACCTGGATGTAGTAACCATCAACACACAAGGCAAGATTTATCATTTTATCGGATCCCGACAGATGCTGACCGACGGAGAAGATGGATGGTCTCTAAAATATTGGCAAAATGATGTTTATTGACATAGCAATCGTGTGTAACGGGAAGCATTTGCATATCCGAAGTGTTGTGTTTACATCAAAGATAAAATAAACCGATATGACAACGACTGCTGCTGCCGTTGGGGACACAAACTAGTAGAAAGGAAGTGTGCCAACAGTGCCAACAGACTTCCTTTGTGGTCGATTCTGCTTTAAGGTAAGATGCATTTAATTATTCGTCTGCTGTGGGTTTGGAATCGGTAGCCTGACCGATTTGTTCATGTTTGTGGTGCCATTTGTTTGTTGATGCGTGTTGAAATGGAAGATTGGTTGTTGACATGATTTCCAGTGATGCTTTGGTGCTGCTGTGGATCAGATGTGTTGAGTAGCCTGACTTTTTTTTTTCTTGCATGTGGTATCATTGTTGACGCGAGGTTGTTTTCTGAACATGCCAATGCGGACACGATTTCCCCTGATGAGTTATGACTTCAGACGCGATGCGTGTGTGGAGGTTTGGAGTCCGCGTGATATGTGCGTAAGATAGGCTTCTCATGTGTTTGGAGATCCGTGCTCTGAGACAAGCGCAAGCACCCCCCCCAGGGAAAAAAGGGACCCCCGAAAATATCGGCATAGTTCGAACACTGGGTTGGAGAAAGTAATGGCAAATAGTGAGTGCACAAACCATAGAAGGTAAACTGTACACAGCGCCAGGGCAGTGTGATGGTATGTCTACTTTTAGATTGTGCTAGTTTATCAATGAACACACTCGTCACTCGACGAGTTTCACGTCTTTACGACGGATACTTAAATGTGTGTTAAGTATTATTGTTGCAGTCTAAGCAGTCATTGTAGCAGCTAGATGAGCGAGAACCGAAAGGGTCTGTGCCATAAACCGTTATTTCTTCATGTCCAAAATGGCGGTCGCGTTTACGAAGGTCATGTGAGTGAAAAGGGTCTATACTAGTGTGTAAGCTACATCACAAGCGGATATCCAGTTTCAGTGCAAATGGCCACGCCCAGGTAAATGTACTCTTACCAATATTATACATTTAAAATGGATAAATTGTTATAAAGTTTTATTTTTCATTTAAACATGTGGGAGAGCACATGAGGGCACTTGCCATGATCAGCAAACAGCGTTTATTTTTTGGGTTTTGTTTGGCTTAAATAACATGATGAACATGGATAATGCTGGCTTTATCTTGAAATACTAACCCCATTTCCAGAAAAGTTGGGATATTTTCCAAAATGTAGTAAAAATAAAAATCTGATTTGTTAATTCACATGAAGCTTTATTTAACTGAAAAAAAGTACAAAGAAAAGATTTTCAATAGTTTCACTTAGGCCCTGCAATGACCTGGCGACTTGTCCAGGGTGTACCCCGCCTCTCATCCATAGTCAGCTGGGATAGGCTCCAGCTTGCCTGTGACCCTGCACAGGATAACCAGTTATGGATAATGGATGGATGGATGGATGGATGGATGGATGGAGATTTTAGGTCTTTCAAAATCTACAGTACATTATGTTGTGAAAATTTTCAGGGAATTTGGAGATATCTCAGTGTGTAAAGGGCAAGGTCAGAAACCACTGTTGAATGTGCGTGACCTTTGAGCCCTCAGGTGGCACTGCCTGAGAAACCGTCATGCTAATGTGACAAATATATCCACATGGGCTCGGGAGTACTTCATAAACCCATTGTGACTTAACACAGTCTGCCACTGTATCCAGAAATGCAACCTGAAACTACTGCACAAGGAGGAAGCCATTCATCAATTCTCTACAGAAACACCACTGATTTCTCTGGGCCTGAACTCATCTTATGCCTCGGTTACAACCGGCCGTACGTGCTCCTACGGCCGGTCTACGTGCAAAAAACGCAAGAAACGCATGGAGGGCGCGCGTGAAACGCATGGAGGGCGCGCATGTGACGTGCTGATTTTCGAGCCGTAGACTGGCCGCAGAGGTTCTTTGTCATGTCAAACAAACTCTATGGGCGCTTACATTTTTTTTCAGGTTGCAAGACAAACTTATGGCCAACGTGCGTCTTTCTCCATGAACAAAAAAAAAAAAACATAGCGATTTGGGAAACGCCAAAAATTGCACGGCCAAAAAATCATACGTCCGGTTGTGACCTAGGCTTTAGATGGACTGAAAGACAGTGGAAACATGTCCTGTGGCCAGATGAGTCCACATTTGAGCTTGTTTTCAGGAAAATTGGACATTGAGTGAATTAACAAATGACAGATTTTTGTTTTTATTGCACTTTGGAAAATATCCCAACATTTTTCTGGAAATGAGGTTAGTACAATGTGATAAACATCATGATTGGAATGGTCTTTTGTGATGACTAATATATGATTAATTGCTGGTAAACAAAAGAAGATGCATTCTTACAGTACATTAAAGAATGAATGAATGAAAACTCATGAATGTAGTAAAATATGAGAATATTTTATATTCTCTGGCCTTTTTCTTAAATTCCATATAATTAATTAAAAAAACCAACTTTAGATGTATTGAGACATTGTTTAGCCTGACATATTTGTCACTGTGTCAAGCAAATATGGATTAACTCAGAACAATGGCCTGAAGGTGTTGTATATAAGATGCCTTTGTTTAAATTCATCCAAATGAAGTTATAAGAAAGTCATTAAATCTGCCACAGACCAGGTTTAATCTTTTCTTTTAAAATTACATGGCCCAGGCAAACACTTATGAGCCCATGCTAGCAATCCACACACATTTATGCAGAGACACTGCCTGAGGAGGAGCAGACAGACACAGTCAGAACAGGGTCTTTGTTTTCAGGGAGACCACACACAGACCAAGTCACAGAGTTACACACTAATACTCATGACAAAAAAACCTCACACAAACTAAGCTTTTTGTACCACAGTAACATTTGTTCCCGTTTCTCACACCCTGCGGTCTTGTCAATCAATGTGAAAACCCGCTATAGATTAGAACATCTTACCTCCCTCTCTATTGCACTCTCACTCATTCTGCATCTGTCTCAGAGGAGTCAACGTGTAAATAAATGAAGGGATGCTCAAGGGCCCCTTTGCTTTTCACAAAGGAGGTCTTGCTATACAGCAATTTAGGCAAGACAGACACTCACACAGACCTACTAATAAGAAAATACTGTTAAAGAGAAGTGACTTGTCCACCAAATCTCTACAAGCAGCAAACACTAAAGAGCTTCCTGGTTCTTATGAAATAAAAATGGAATAGTCTATAACCATAACTAAATTTTCAAACAATGCTCGCTTTATTTTATTTCCTTCACCCCAGTCTACATGGCACTCTGAAAACTAATAGCTAGACTTGTATGTAGCTAGCTGTGTTCCTTTGCTATTACCTTGTGTCTTAGCAGGGAACCAACTGAGATGCTTCTCCAGGGTAAAACACACTACAGACAACCTATCAGTGCTTAATGCAGTGAGAGAAAACAGGCAAACCCCAGGGAGGGAAAGAGAAAAGGAAGGAGAATGTGAATGATAATGCTGTATGGAATAAGATTGTGATAATATAAGAATTCATGTTTTGACTGCATTAGCCGTTCGGAGCTGCTTAATAAAGATAAGGTGGTTAGAAAATGAAATAATATGAGAAATATGGAACTACAGACACCTCAGAAGGCAGGAACTAAATATTGGAAGGGGAAAATATTGGTTTAAAAAAGCAATAAGGTATGAGAGTCACAGATTTGACTGAGTAATGGTAGGGGAATTGAAGTGCTTATAATGCTGAAATCAAATGAGTTTTTACTTTGAATTGATATGGACCAAGAAGGTTTCCATTCCTCAGTGCATGGTGACGGTGGCAGAGAAGAGGACTATGGACAAACTACTGAACATCATGGACGATGCCAGTCACCCTCTGCACACCATCATCAGCAACCAGAGGAGCCTGTTCAGTGACAGAATGCTCCTTCCCAAGTGCAGGACGAACAGACTTAAAAACTCTTTTGTCCCTCATGCCATCAGACTGTACAACTCCTCTCTGGGGGGACAGGAGGACAGAGGACGGGAAGGAGCAGTAGCCTAGCCTGACAAAAAAAGCAATACTGGACAATGTGTAATACCTCTCCTGCTGGACTTTTTTCATATCTTTTTAATATATTTGTATATGTAAATACTTAATTTATTTATCTAGAAGTTTTCTAAAGACTTAATTTATCTAGAAGTTCTCTCTTTTATCTATTCTATTCTCTGTTTATCCTGTAATGATGCTTCTGGAATTTTAATTTCCCTGAGGGAACCCACCCAAAGGAATCAATAAAGTTCTACCTAATCTAATCTAATGTCATTTGAATAAACAGAGCAGAAGGAGGCATCTCTTCCTGAGCTTACACAGTACAAAATAAGATAAAACAAAAAGTCTGCTGACAGAATCAAAGCATACCAGTGGATGGAGGGTCTGAGAGGTTTGTTTTGGGATCATGGTTAAAGATACAGCCTGGTGAGAAAGTGATGTCATCGATGCTGATGTCTCCCCTTCCATTTTGACCCATCTTGCCTTCAAACATGACTTGGAAGGGGTCTTTGGAGAAAAGGAGTACTTCCTGTCTGATCCAGTAGTTGCCCTGATACCCGGTGAGATTGAGGAGTAGGGGGGAGCGGGAGGACTGTGTGATCATATACACATTCAGAGTGCCAGCGCCCTCACCAGACATGTGCAGGTAAAACACCATCTACAACAAAGAAAGATGCTCATAGGGAAATGGATTTTAGAAGTATTAGTATCACATAGTGTCCTAGTTACCCCAGGATCATACGTTCTACCTATGTTTACTCTGCTTTGGCCCCATTACTTTCCATATTTATGAAGAATTTAAGATCTTCTAAAGACCAAAAAACCCCAATCCTGTTGTGATGCATTCTACAACCCCGATTCCAAAAAAGTTGGGACAAAGTACAAATTGTAAATAAAAACGGAATGCAATAATTTACAAATCTCAAAAACTGATATTGTATTCACAATCGAACATAGACAACATATCAAATGTCGAAAGTGAGACATTTTGAAATTTCATGCCAAATATTGGCTCATTTGAAATTTCATGACAGCAACACATCTCAAAAAAGTTGGGACAGGGGCAATAAGAGGCTGGAAAAGTTAAAGGTACAAAAAAGGAACAGCTGGAGGACCAAATTGCAACTCATTAGGTCAACTGGCAATAGGTCATTAACATGACTGGGTATAAAAAGAGCATCTTGGAGTGGCAGCGGCTCTCAGAAGTAAAGATGGGAAGAGGATCACCGATCCCCCTAATTCTGTGCCGACAAATAGTGGAGCAATATCAGAAAGGAGTTCGACAGTGTAAAATTGCAAAGAGTTTGAACATATCAGCATCTACAGTGCATAATATCATCAAAAGATTCAGAGAATCTGGAAGAATCTCTGTGCGTAAGGGTCGAGGCCAGAAAACCATACTGGGTGCCCGTGATCTTCGGGCCCTTAGACGGCACTGCATCACATATAGGCATGCTTCTGTATTGGAAATCACAAAATGGGCTCAGGAATATTTCCAGAGAACATTATCTGTGAACACAATTCACCGTGCCATCCGCCGTTGCCAGCTAAAACTCTATAGTTCAAAGAAGAAGCCGTATCTAAACACGATCCAGAAGCGCAGACGTCTTCTCTGGGCCAAGGCTCATTTAAAATGGACTGTGGCAAAGTGGAAAACTGTTCTGTGGTCAGACGAATCAAAATTTGAAGTTCTTTATGGAAATCAGGGATGCCGTGTCATTCGGACTAAAGAGGAGAAGGACGACCCAAGTTGTTATCAGCGCTCAGTTCAGAAGCCTGCATCTCTGATGGTATGGGGTTGCATTAGTGCGTATGGCATGGGCAGCTTACACATCTGGAAAGACACCATCAATGCTGAAAGGTATATCCAGGTTCTAGAGCAACATATGCTCCCATCCAGACGACGTCTCTTTCAGGGAAGACCTTGCATTTTCCAACATGACAATGCCAAACCACATACTGCATCAATTACAGCATCATGGCTGCGTAGAAGAAGGGTCCGGGTACTGAACTGGCCAGCCTGCAGTCCAGATCTTTCACCCATAGAAAACATTTGGTGCATCATAAAACGGAAAATACGACAAAAAAGACCTAAGACAGTTGAGCAACTAGAATCCTACATTAGACAAGAATGGGTTAACATTCCTATCCCTAAACTTGAGCAACTTGTCTCCTCAGTCCCCAGACGTTTACAGACTGTTGTAAAGAGAAAAGGGGATGTCTCACAGTGGTAAACATGGCCTTGTCCCAACTTTTTTGAGCTGTGTTGTTGTCATGAAATTTAAAATCACCTAATTTTCTCTTTAAATGATACCTTTTCTCAGTTTAAACATTTGATATGTCATCTATGTACTATTCTGAATAAAATATGGAATTTTGAAACTTCCACATCATTGCATTCCGTTTTTATTTACAATTTGTACTTTGTCCCAAGTTTTTTGGAATTGGGGTTGTACATAGACTGTTACCATCCATTTGACATAATGACAAACACTATATTCCAAAAAGTATGTGAACACCTGACCTTGTGGTTCTTCCCCAAACTATTGCCACAAAGTAGAAAGCACACAGTTGTGTTGAACATCTTTGTATGCTGTAGCATTACAATTTCACTTCACTGGAACTAAGGGGCCTAAACATGCTCCAGTATGACAATGCACCCATGCACAACTTAAGGACCATTAAGACATGGTTTGCCAAAGTTGGTGTGGAAAATCCAATTCCACTGAATACCTTTCAGATGACCTGGACCACTCACTGCACACCACTCCTCCTCACTTAACATCAGTGCCTGACCCCACTATTGCTCTTGTGGCTGAATGAGCACATCCCCATAGCCACATTCCAAAACCTAATGGAAAGCCTTCCCAGAAGAGTGAAGGTTATCATAACAGCAAAGGGGGAATAATCTGGAAAGGGATTTTCAACAAGCACATATGGGTGTCAACCTGACTTTTGGCTATATAGTGTAATAGAGCCTCAGTTGAAGAATATATACATGCATCCATCCATTATCTGTAACCACTTATCCTGTGCAGGGTCGTGGGCCTATCCAAGCTGACTATGGGTGAGAGGCGGGGTACACCCTGGACAAGTCGCCAGGTCATCGCAGGGCTGACACATAGAGACAAACAACCATTCACACTCACATTCACTTTAGAGCCACCGATTAGCCTAAACTGCATGTTTTTGGACTGTGGGGGAAACTGGAGCACCTGGAGAAAACCCACGCAGACACAGGGAGAACATGCAAACTCCACACAGGAAGGCCCCCATCGACCACTGGGCTTGAACCCAGGACCTTCTTGCTGTGAGGCAACAGTGCTAACCACTACACCACCATGCCACCCAAGAACATATCCGAGTAGCTAAATCAGTATTGATTTTCAGATCTTGATTTTCTTTTAAGTCAGGGGACAAAAATACTAGCTATATTAGCTGAGTCACCCTGACAGTCCTGTAATAGTAATATACAGTCAACACTGTGTCAGGGAAACCTTTCATGTATACATTTGACTAAAGCTTTGAGAGAGAGAGAAAGAGTGAAAAAGTAAAAGAACAACAGATTTCAATATAATTAACAAGAAGAAAACAGATTCAAAAGTGATGGACTTTTTTGATGGAGTTCTCTGCTTGGTGGGAAGTTGCATCATTTCCCAGTTGTGAAGGAGACCCTGCACAGGATAAGTGGCTACAGATGATAGATGGATGGATGTAATAGTTTAGTTCCTTATACCTGTTTTAGCTATTTAGCAAGAGAGGCCTAGCTTCCTATAATTGGCCTTGGAGGTGTGTGTAGCTTTGGGGAAAGCCTCTATAGTCATTGTGCAGTTCAGTGCTAAGAAGCATGTTGTGAGATTACAGACAAGCAACCATTTTGCCTTCACCTGGAGTTTATATTTTTAGCTAGCTAGTTAACATTAGATGACTATTTCCTTCTGTGGTTTCTGTGCATGACAATGGTTACCCAGTGGCAATTTTAAAGAGTAGATAATTCAACTGAGCTTTTCGAAAAAGCAGATGACCTGACTGCTTGGTGATGCACAAGCAGACTATAGTAGGATCACGGTCAGCAAGTCACATTGAGAGCTCACCAGCTGACTATAAGTGTAAAGAGAATGCTGTTTCAAGTATGCAATTTAGTTCTACATGCATAATATAGGTTTTAGCCTCATAACAGTTCTGTAATACCATAATGGCAGCAAATAATTAGATCCTCAGGGTAGTTAATGCATGGAACGCCATGTATTCCCAAACCCATACTACTGTAGTAACCAGTATGTTGTTTGGAATACAGTCTTGACTTCTCATTGAATGTGTATTGACTTGGTACTGGTAGCTATAAGAATAATCATGGTGGAGAAGGATTGAGCACAGCGCACATTATAAAATGTTCTCATGCATGCAGCTTGCGATAGCATATTTTTGACTCAATAATACAAAATAATTTCTCTCATTTCTGTACTCTTTTCTCTAGCACTAGTGTTATAAATGTGTTGTTTACTTTGTTGAGAAGAAGCCACTGTCATTATGTGACCTGGCATTAGGTGGGAATCTGAGTTTTTGTAAGTTGTGCCTATAATTAAATTTTATGAGATGGCATTTTCCTCTACCCCTGGTTTATGCTTATTAAATGAGAATGATTAATAAATGTTTAAACATTTTGAACCATAGTAATAGAAAGTTGAATAAATATATGTAAATGACTCATTAGACAAAATCCCAAACAGAAAATATGCTGAGACAAGCACACACAATATTAATTCTCTCTCTCTCTCTCTCTCTCTCTCTCTCTCTCTCTCTCTCTAATTCGCTTCCTGTCAGGATGGTGGAGTGCAATTGATTAATATTGTAGGTGCATCTTAGGCTAGATAACAAATCTCTTCCAGGTAACCAATCATTTACACTCATTGGCCACTTTAATAGGAACTTGTTCTTGATTCCAAGATTCCTGTTCTTGGCTGGCAGGAGTGGAACCCAATGTGTTCTTCTGCTGTTGCATGCTGAGATGCTTTTCTGCTCACCATGGTTGTAAAGAGTTGTTATGAGTTGCTGGCAGCTCGAACCAATCTGGCCATTTTCCTCTGACCTCTCTTATCAACAAGGCGTTTATTTCCACCCACAGAACTGTCGCTCACTCAATGTTTTTTGTTTTTCGCACCATTCTGTGTAAACTCTAGAGACTGTTGTGTGTGAAAACCCCAGGAGATCAGCAGTTTCTGAAATACTCAAACCAGTCCATCTGGCACCAACATCCATACCACAGTGAAAGTCACACTTTGAGATCACAATTTTTCCCATTCTGATGTTTGAAGTGAACATTAACTGAAGCTCTTGATTTGTATCTGCATGCTTTTTTGCACTGTGCTGCTGTCAAGGGATTGGCTGATTAGATAAAACAGCAGGTGGATGGGTGTTCCTAATAAAGTGGCCATTGAGTGTATATCTCCTCGTCGCTTTGTCCCTTTAATTTTTCCACAAGCATACCAAGATGAATGAACAGTTGATTGATTCCTGCATGGCTTCCTCTTAAAATGAAAGAGAATCCTCTGAAATGATTTGACAGAAATGATGATAATCATACGTATGTTAGGACTAGGACTGTTTTGGCCTCTAGAGGCCGCTGTTATTTCCTTTTCATGTCGTGTTTATTTTGGCCTCTAGAGGCCGCCACTGTTCCTGTGTCTTGTGTTTGTGTTAATTGCCTAATTATCTTCACCTGTGTCCTTAATTAGTTTGTCTATTTATACCCCTGAGTTCAGTCCTCTTGTCACGGAGTCTTTGTGCTGTTATGTTTATCTCCAGTTTCCTTTGTACTGTGTTTTTTTTTGATCTTCTTAGCTTTTGTATTTTTGCACTTTGCTTTTCTTTTGGATTACACTCTTTGGTTTTTTTTTTGTCTTTTGTTTTGCCCTGTATATAGTGTATATAGTTTAAATAAACCTTTTTGATTCTTTTTCTACTTCCGCCTCACGCCTCTGCATTTGAGTCATCCCCCTGGTGGCCTAGTGGGGGTTTGCTGGATCATCACACCAACGAACCAGGTTCGAATCCCAGCAAAACCCTAACAGAAAGACTCCGTCATGACCGACTCAGCAGAGGCTGCTTCAACTGTCTACCCGGCCAACCTTCAGGGAATTATGGCAGCTTTGACACGCTTCGGAGCAACCATGGACGCTCATGGACGTACGCTCACCAGCCAACGTGAGGCCCTCGCTCGCCACGAGGAACTGCTTCAGCAAATTGGGAAAACCCTGGCACAGCTGACATCTCTGCCTGCATCTCCTGCTCCTGATCCAGTTCCTGCTCCTGATCCAGCTCCCACTCCTGCTCCAGTGCCTCCTGCAATGCTGCCTTCTTCACCTCGCGAACCCAGCCTTCCTGCACCACAGAGGTATGACGGCAAGCACAGTGAGTGCCGAGAGTTCCTTACCCAGTGTCAACTCACCTTTGAGCTTCAGCCTACCACCTACACTACGGATCGCCGCAAGATTGCCTTTGTGATCACCTTATTAGCTGGTAAGGCGCGAGCCTGGGCTACTGCTATCTGGCAAAGACAGGGACCTGAGTGCTTTGATTTCCAGCTGTTTTCTGAAGAGATGCTTCGGGTCTTCGATCAGGCAGACATCAGTACCGACGCAGCCCGAAAGCTCATGTCCATCCGGCAAGGAGGAAGCGTCGCAGATTACGCCATCTCGTTCCGAACACTCGCAGCAGTAAGTGGATGGAACGAGACTGCCCTGGTGTCAGCCTTCCACCATGGTCTGTCTGACCCCATCAAGGACGGTCTGGCCTCTATTGGATGCCCAAGTGACCTCGAAACCCTCATCTCACATGCTATTCGTCTGGACAACAGGATGAGAGAACGCCACCAAGCCTTGAGCCCCCCCAGCCTCCCTACCTCTACCTGGAGACCATCTACCTCCTTCAGTGACTGTCCAGAACCCATGCAAGTGGGTCGTACTCGCCTCTCCGCATCTGAGAGGGAGCGCAGAAGGAGGGACAAGTGCTGCATCTACTGTGGCAAACCTGGTCACTTCCGAGCATCATGTCCCGAACTCTTGGGAAAAGGACCGCCCCGTCCAGCCGAGGGAGGGTTGTGACGGGGCCTACCCTCTCTCCCGGACTCCCTGGCCAAGGAATCTACATCCCGGTCTCCATCTCCTGGGGTGAGTCTGTCCACTCTTGTCAAGCTTTGATAGACTCAGGGGCGGCTGGGAACTTTATGGATATTCACTTCGCCCAAAGCATCAATATTCCGACTGCACCTCTTGAAGTCCCACTGTCTGTGTCTGCCCTCGATGGCCAAGCGTTAGGTGATGGAAGAGTCACCCAAGTTACTTCTCCAGTTTTCCTCCAGTCTCAAGGTCACAAGGAAGAAATATCCCTGCACCTGATTCCTTCACCTGAGTTCCCAGTTATTCTAGGCCTTCCTTGGCTTACTCGCCACAACCCTCGCATAGACTGGGTAACAAGCCAGGTTGTGGAATGGGGCCCTGCATGCCATGCCTCTTGTCTGCTCTCTAGCTCTCCTGTGTCTCCTGCCGAGCCCCCTGATCTCACCGAGTTATCTCAAGTTCCCACAGAGTACTGGGATCTCAAGGAGGTATTCAGCAAGAGCAGGGCCGCCGTTCTTCCTCCGCACCGGGCCTACGACTGTGCCATCGACTTGCTCCCTGGGACTACCCCTCCTCGTGGCAGACTGTTTTCACTCTCTCAGCCAGAACGCAAGGCCATGGAGGAATACCTCAAAGATGCCCTGGTCTCTGGGTTTATTCGACCCTCCACTTCACCTGCTGGAGCCGGCTTCTTCTTTGTCGGCAAGAAGGATGGGGGGCTCCGACCATGTATTGATTACAGGGGCTTGAATAAGATCACTGTGCGCAACCGATATCCCCTTCCGCTGATGTCCACAGCTTTCGACCTGCTCCAAGGCGCCACCGTCTTCACCAAGTTGGACCTACGGAACGCATACCACCTCATCCGTATCCGACAGGGAGACGAGTGGAAGACTGCCTTTAACACCCCGTCTGGGCACTACGAATACCAGGTGATGCCCTTCGGACTCACCAACGCACCAGCTGTTTTTCAGGCCCTAATCAACGACGTCTTAAGGGACATGATTAACCTATACGTTTTTGTCTACCTCGACGACATCCTTATCTTTTCCAAGACCGTGCAGGAGCACCGCCACCATGTCCGCCAGGTTCTCCAGAGGCTGCTACAGAACAATCTGTTCGCCAAGGCCCAGAAATGCGAATTTCATGTTCCCGAGGTCTCCTTTCTGGGATTTATTGTACGGACAGGCCAACTCCAAATGGACCCTGCCAAGACCCTGGCCGTCCGGGATTGGCCTACTCCCAAGTCCGTTAAGGAGGTTCAGCGGTTCTTAGGATTCGCTAACTTCTACCGCAAGTTCATCAGGAACTTCAGTTCTGTGGCAGCACCCATGTCAGACCTCACCAAAGGGACAGGTGGATCTTATGGCTGGTCTCCTCAGGCAGAAAAGGCGTTCAAAGACCTCAAGGACCGCTTCTGCACGGCACCCATTCTGGTTCTCCCGGACACCTCCCAACCATTCATCGTGGAGGTGGACGCCTCGGACAGTGGTGTCGGCGCGGTGCTCTCTCAACGTTCGGAAGGAAAGCTGCACCCCTGCGCTTACTTCTCCCACCGCCTGAGTCCTGCTGAGTCCCGGTACGATGTGGGGGATCGAGAACTGCTAGCGGTCAAACTGGCCCTTGAGGAGTGGAGGCACTGGCTGGAGGGAGCACAACATCCATTCCTGGTTTGGACTGACCACAAGAACCTGGAGTACCTCCAGCAAGCCAAGAGACTGAACCCTCGACAGGCTAGGTGGGCCCTGTTTTTCAGTCGATTTGACTTCACCCTCTCATACCGCCCCGGCTCCAAGAACACCAAACCTGACGCACTGTCCAGACTGTTCTCTGCCACTAACAGGGAGAATGAAGTCGGGCCTATTATCCCTGTGTCCCGGATTGTGGCCCCTGTCCGCTGGGGTATTGAGGAGGCTGTCCGACGAGCCCAACGCCAGGACCCCGGTCCTGGGATGGGGCCACCAGGCCTCTTGTACGTCCCACATCAAGCCCGGGCCAAGGTTCTCCAGTGGGGTCACTCTTCCCCTCTCACCGCCCACCCGGGAGCTCGGAGGACCCTGGACTTCCTGAAAAGACGCTTCTGGTGGCCTAACATGGAGCAGGAAGTAAGGTCATTTGTCCTGTCCTGTGAGGTTTGCACCAGAACCAAGAACCCACGACAGCGTCCCCAGGGTCTCCTGCATCCTCTGACCATTCCCCGGCGTCCCTGGTCCCACGTGGCAGTCGACTTTATCACGGGTCTCCCTGAGTCACAAGGTAACACGGTCATTTTGGTCTTAGTTGACAGATTCTCCAAGGCCTGCCGCTTCATACCACTGTGCAAACTCCCCTCTGCTCTTGAAACTGCGAAACTTTTGTTTAATCATGTCTTCCGAGTCTTTGGTCTTCCACAGGACATCGTCTCAGACCGAGGGCCCCAGTTCTCCTCCCGAGTGTGGCACGGGTTCTGCAAGGTCATCGGAGCCACTGCCAGCCTCTCCTCTGGGTTTCACCCACAGTCCAATGGTCAGACGGAGAGGCTCAACCAGGACCTGGAAACCACCCTGCGAGGCCTGGCTATGGATAACCCGACATCGTGGAGCACCTGGCTGCCATGGGCGGAGTACGCCCACAACACCCTGCAGTCATCGGCCACCAAGCTGTCGCCATTCCAGTGCCAATTCGGGTTCCAGCCACCTCTGTTCCCGGACCAGGAGGAGGACGCGGGGGTGCCCTCGGTCAACCAATATGTGAGACGGTGTCGCAAGACCTGGAGCAAGGTCAGGAAGACCCTCATACAGACCTCCAGAACCAACCAGACTCAGGCCAACCGCCATAGAAGACCTGCACACGCTTTCCGCCCTGGGCAGCGTGTTTGGCTGTCCACTAAGGACCTTCCACTGCGGGTGGAGAACCGCAAGCTTGCTCCTCGCTACATTGGCCCCTTCAAGGTGGTGCGCAGGGTGAACCCTGTCTCCTACCGGCTCCAGTTGCCCCGGACTCTGAGGATCAACCCCACTTTCCATGTTTCCCTGTTACGGCCCGTACTGACGTCTACGTATGCCCCTGCCCCTAGGAACCCCCCACCCCCCCGCATCTTCCAGGGGCAGACTGTGTTCACTGTGAATCGCCTGCTTGACTCCCGCCGGGTCCGCGGCGGGTTGCAATATCTGGTGGACTGGGAGGGCTATGGTCCTGAGGAGCGCTGCTGGGTTCCTGCTCGGGATGTCCTTGATAAAGAACTATGTCGGGACTTCCATTCGGCCCATCCGGATCGCCCTGGGAACGTCAGGAGACGCTCCTAGAGGGGGGGGTCCTGTTAGGACTAGGACTGTTTTGGCCTCTAGAGGCCGCTGTTATTTCCTTTTCATGTCGTGTTTATTTTGGCCTCTAGAGGCCGCCACTGTTCCTGTGTCTTGTGTTTGTGTTAATTGCCTAATTATCTTCACCTGTGTCCTTAATTAGTTTGTCTATTTATACCCCTGAGTTCAGTCCTCTTGTCACGGAGTCTTTGTGCTGTTATGTTTATCTCCAGTTTCCTTTGTACTGTGTTTTTTTTTGATCTTCTTAGCTTTTGTATTTTTGCACTTTGCTTTTCTTTTGGATTACACTCTTTGGTTTTTTTTTTGTCTTTTGTTTTGCCCTGTATATAGTGTATATAGTTTAAATAAACCTTTTTGATTCTTTTTCTACTTCCGCCTCACGCCTCTGCATTTGAGTCATCCCCCTGGTGGCCTAGTGGGGGTTTGCTGGATCATCACACCAACGAACCAGGTTCGAATCCCAGCAAAACCCTAACAACGTATACATTCACTCAGACACATACGAGCTTGAAAAGGCAGTGTACAGCATGACAAAGTCTTTCTTTCATTGTTCACATACAAACATATTCACATACTATCTATTCCTTATACATTCCTCATATTCCTTTTTTTTTTTTACTTTTTCCAGCTTAGCACAATTTTACCCAACTATTTCATACAACTCTTAATCACCCAGTGACCCATTTATCCATCTATCTCTCAGCCCAGTCCATAGCCTTGCTTTATTTCAAACTGTATCCTGTGCTACTGTTATGAGGCCAGGTAGTGGCTGAGTTGCTTTGGGGCAAAATACTCTTATATCCATATTACAGACATTACCCATAATAGCTGACCTTGCATTCTCTGCTGCTCTGGCTGAACACTGGGCTCGAGATTCGAGCCATGTCTCCAGAGGATTTGGAGAAAAAGTTTTCCTTGTACAAGTAGTGGCCTGACGAGTTGCGCAGGGTGTGGTCAGTTGACGGGCCTCTTCCCACTGTGGGTGTTCTTCCTGCTTTAATTAGCCAATCAGAATTGTCATTCTCCAGTTGGTGCCAGGAGCAAAGGTCAAATTCAAAGTTACAGTGGCCGTGAAAGCCCTCTGGAAAAAGGAGACAGGAACAAGCACAGACACAGAAACGCATACTTGTTTTACATGCAAGGTGTAACTGGGTCTAAAAGTCCATTAGCAATCATTGTTTTAATTGGATTAGGTGTCAGATTTAACAATCAAATAAAGTGTGATGACTAAAACTCAGAAAGTACATTAATCAAGGATACACGTGCATGATGGTAATAAGAAACATATATTAACAAAAGAACTTGGGATAACACACATGAAACAACTAGAAACAAGTAAGAAGCAAGAAGATGTGAGGACCGAGATCATGACTGTGTATACACAGCTTAAAAAGCAAGACATAGGTGACACAGATAACAGGTGATATTTTAGGCATATGGGGCACTGAAGAGTGTTATTTTAACTCATTGATTTTAAACATTTGTTTTCTTAAGCAAAACGTTTCCTGCTTAAAATTAATCAGCACCCCAAAATTAACATTTGGTGACATTTCCTGTTTGCAAACAGAAAAATATCTTACTGCAGATGTAGTGGTTCTCATCTGAGCCATCCCCACAGTGGTCGATAAAGTCACATAGATTGTAATCAGGAATACAGAGTCCATTAGCACACGCAAACTCATGCTTCGTGCAGGGGCGACCCGAGAAGATTGGAGGTGCACAGTCAGTAAACACGACATCATCGACCACCACGTCGCCCATGTAGCTAACGCCTCGCTTACTACGGAGCATGACCTGAAAGCACCACATACAGCTACACAATGTCATTTAAAATAATCCACCTTATTAGCATGTTTATCTGCAAAACCAGTAAAAAGCTTATTTATTTATTTATCTTTGTATTGTTAAGATTTCTCATGCATGAAAAAAACAGATGTATGATGTAAAAAAATAGATATGGAAACATATGAACATTCACTGTACATCAAAAATGACTAAATAATTTTAATTTCAAGTCAGGTAATATCTACATCTGAAAAAGAGACAGAGAGAAAAGTAGATTATGGGAAAAAAATCATAGCCCTCAAACAGGGAAAAAGAGCTGAAAGGTATTTAGACCTGTGATACATAACACAAAGAAGACACTTCAGCATTGCAGGGAGCCTCTGAAAAGCACTATAAAACTATGAACCTGTTAGAAAGGGCATTATATATGCCTGCAGGTGTTTGTGTGTTTGGTGTGGATGGAGTGTTGATAAAGGTTAATGACGTAAAGTGAAGACCCAGTTGACAATGGTTGTGATATTTCTGAACAAATCTCTTCAACTCAAGAGCTACTCTAATCAATTAACTCTAAATGTAATTAAACACTCATGCAAACCTACTACAAGCATGCACAGGAGCATTCTTCAAGGCCCAAATGTGGTATGTTTTTCTTTATATACTTATAATCTACATTTCGAGTTAGGGGCGGCACGGTGGTGTAGTGGTTAGCGCTGTCGCCTCACAGCAAGAAGGTCCGGGTTCAAGCCCTGTGGCCGGCGAGGGCCTTTCTGTGCGGAGTTTGCATGTTCTCCCCGTGTCCGCATGGGTTTCCTCCAGGTGCTCCAGTTTCCCCCACAGTCCAAAGACATGCAGGTTAGGTTAACTGGTGACTCTAAATTGACTGTAGGTGTGAATGTGAGTGTGAATGGTTGTCTGTGTCTCTGTGTCAGCCCTGTAATGACCTGGCGACTTGTCCAGGGTGTACCCCGCGTTTCGCCCGTAGTCAGCTGGGATAGGCTCCAGCTTGCCTGCGACCCTGTAGAACAGGATAAAGCGGCTACAGATAATGAGATGAGATTTCGAGTTAATTGTTTTGTGGTTTAGCAAAAAATACATTGGATATATTTTATGCATGATACTGAAATAATATTGGCTGGCTTTGAGTGGTATATCAGACGAGTCGAAGACGAGTTCAATATCATGCTAGCTGAATGGAATATATCTGATAGACCACGAAAAAAAGCCAGCCGATATTATTATAAGTATACATACACATTCTCTTCATATCAGCATTCCCTAAGGCCAACACAAGCTTACCCGTGACTCTCTGTTGTTAGCGCAGCAGTCCAGTTACCTTCTAGCCACGTTAGCATTCAACAGTAGTGTTAGTGAAGGCCAACGTGAGCTTACCCGTGACTCATCATCATTAAAATCAACATCAACAACTACACACAACTACACTACACCGGCTAGAAGGTAACTGGACTGCCACACTAACAGCACAGAGTCACGGGTAAGCGCGCGTTGGCCTTCGGGAATGCTGATACGAAGAGAATGTGTATACATTCATGACTCAGTGCTGTTAGCGCGGCAGTCCAGTTACCTTCTAGCTGGTGTAGTGTAGTTGTGTGTAGTTGTCGATGTTAATTTTAAAAGTAGCTAAATAAATTACACAGGGAAAATAATAATAGTATTCAGCTTGACTGCATTAGCATTAGCCAGGGCTTTGAACCAGAATTTTTTTCCTATTGGTTCGTTCCGAACAGAAACGGAATTTTAATGTTTCCGGTTTTGGGTTCCACCATTAAATAGACGTTCCCGAACCGGTTAGAACAAAAAAATTTCGTTCCTGGAATGGTTAATTACGTTCCCTGTCAGCTGTTTAACAAATGGCTATAAAATTATGTCTCTGTCTCATCCAGCTTAAGCCAAATGTTGGCTAATTCTATTACAACCTTCATTAAATAAGACAAGAAATAATTCAAAACAATTATTATTTCAAATGTTGGCGATTTGGATTCTCAGTATGTCTTCCCATCTACACAAACAGAAAAAGTGCCAAAAATGAAAGATAATTCATTTAGTGTGTTACCAAAGGCTAGTCAGGCCCTATGCATTGATAGGCTAACAGAGGTTAACGTCATTTAATGTTCGCGAGCCTCTCATTAACGTGGACAAATATATTGATATCGTGTTTGAAATTGATGTTTTTGAATAACGATAGACTGCAATATTTACCTCTTATTTAAGATGTGGAGACGTGATAGTAGTCCACCCTCCCGCTCTCTCCATTCAGTCAGCGAACGTCACACAGGAAGTGAACCCCAGCGGGTCATAGAAACTTGCGCAGGAGAAGAATGACTTTTTTATTTGTAGCCTACGGAAACTTTGAGGAACGAAATAAAAACCGGTATTAACCGGTTGCCATTATTTTTAATAAGCGTTTCTGTTCCGGAACATAAAAAATAATAAAGTTTCTGGTTTCGTTTCTGTTCCATGTGAAATAGAAAAAGTTCCCGGTTTTCGTTTTCGTTCCTTGAACCGGTTCAAAGCCCTGGCATTAGCCTGCGCTAGCATTGGCCTTTGCGAACACTACACTGGCTAGAAGGTAACTGGACTGCCGGGCTAACAGCACAGAGTCATGGGAAAGCTCATGTCGGCCTTCACTAACACTACTGTTGAATGCTACACCGGCTAGAAGGTAACTGGACTGCCACGCTAACAGCACAGAGTCACGGGTAAGCTAGTGTTGGCCTTCAGGAATGCTGATATGAAGAGAATGTGTATTCTCAATCCAGTTACTACACCGACTAGAAGGTAACTGGACTGCTGCGCTAACAGCACTGAGTCATGGGTAAGCTCACGTTGGCCTTCACTAACGCTACTGTTGAATGCTACACCTACACATTCTCTTCATATCAGCATTCCCGAAGGCCAATGCGAGCTTACCCGTGACTCAGTGCCGTTAGCGTGGCAATCCAGTTACCTTCTAGCCGGTGTAGTGTTTGGGAAGGCCAATGCTAGCACAGGCTAATGCTAGTGAAGTCAAGCTGAATACTGTTATTCAGCTTCCCTATGTAATTTATTTAGTTACTTTTAAAATCAACATCAACAACTACGTACACATAACGGAACGACCTAGCAGCCAAAAGTTTCTAAAAATCTTCCGCTTTTAACGAAGCAAACGTCACGGCCATGTTTGTTTACAAACTGTCACAGTTACTCACTAGCATGGAAGTTTTATATCTCCAATGTGTCTCTTTTCCAGTTTTTCAATGTCTGTTGGTCAGTTTTTCTCTTGTAAATATGCGTGAAGAATATATAATGAAGTTTTGGTAGCCTTTCAGGTGTTCAGTGCATCTTCGGTTTCAGTTTTCAGTTTATTTATTTAGTGCTTAATTATAGCATAGTTAATCCTTGCAGTAGCACTGGATTAGCCTCGTCTTTTCTCTTTCCTGGCGGATAAATAAATGCTTCTGTGCATGCGTAGCAGAAAAGTTTTGTCATTGGATATTCGCATGAGCTCTGATATGTGACGTCATGTTGTCTTGACAACGTGCAATATTATAACAATATTGCAGGCTCATTCTCCATTGGGGAGAGTGGCGTAATACATGGAGGATAAGCAATACGATAACAATATTGCATGCTATCAATAAACCACTAGAAGGGAATAGAATACATATATGTTATTTACCAGCTGGGAGGTCTGTATCGTCAAATACCGTGACCGAGGTCTTGAAAGTACTGAGCGAGGCCCTCCGGGCCGAGGTCAGTATTCAAGGCCGAGGTCATGGTATTTCACCATACGGACCGACTTAAAGCTGGTAAATAATATATATATTTTTTCTTTACCAAATTCTAACAGAAAACGAGAGCGCCTGAAAGGGAAAACCGAGCCGAGCCGCCATTTTGAATCCTCATTCACGGCTGTAATGCAAATTGCTTCCTCCTCGGTATACAAGTGCACTTCCATGGCAGGAAAAAACTACATTTTGCCGCCTATGTAGTCCCCTATTTATACAAAATTGAGTCATTCAGGATTCAGCCAAGTTTTTGCTCGGCGTTAGCAAATTACAGGTTTTTAGCTTTCTCCTGAAATGTTTTATTTTATTTCTTCTTCCTCAGGGTAGTAAAACTCGCTTTCGCTGTGAAGACTGTCATTATCACTGTCCATGCTGTAAAATTAATGCTATTCTCCTGAGAAATGCTGGCAAAAATTTATAAGATTTTTGATAATCTTAGAAATAAATCTTATTAAAAAAAAGATAAATGTTGACAAAAAAATTATACTATGTTTGTTGTGAACGAACGAGTCGCCAGAGGTCCATAACTGGGGTCCGTAACTGGGGTACGTACCGTAGGATACGGACCCGCTCGCCAGCCAATCAGAGCGCAGGATTTGGACCGCGAAAAAAATAAATGTTTTTATTCTATCAAAAAAGTGTCTTGTAATAATAATGTTTAATGCACTTGGGGATGAGGGTCTTCTAGTGTAAGGTAGGGTACTTGATTGAGTGGTTACAGCTTAATTTGGCAGAAAACATTAGTACCATCCAATATTGGGAGCCTGACATCAGGGCATCAAACACTATTAAAAGCTTTCTCAAATTGCATTTTCACTCACTCATGCGCTTCTCATTCAATCAACATAATGAGGGTGTTACAAGCATGCAGTTGGCACCATCTCAAAGCAAACTGTAGTTTTGAGATACCTTATTATTATTACTTTGAACTAGAAATAAAAAATATCTTCAAAAAAAAAATATGATTGCTATAGACCGAGAGGACTTGGCTATTAAATGACCAAATTCAGTTATACCTGGGTTTCTGGGAATGATTATTATTTGGAGCTGCTACCAAGATCTCTTTGGTAAGCATAGTGATACTTCGTTCCATTCCCCAGTTACAGTATATCGGGTGGATGAAAATAGCAGAAGAGCATTTTTACAGAATGCCAGAGTTTAGCATGATCTTTAAAGACTTACTTGGTAGGTAGTTGTTAGGTCTGAACCAGGTATTAGAGTTTTTCCAGACACTGCATCACTAATTATCATCACCCTCGCCACACTAGGAGTGTCTACTGAGTCTTCACTTCTTTTTATCACTGTCCTGTGAGACTGGCTTCCTTCCTTCTAAATTATTCCTCTATCCCTCCATAGGGTGACTTGAGAACAGCAGGTGCACCTTACTACATCTTTTACTTGTACATGTAATAAAACCATTTTTTCTACACAATTTCTGATATAAAAACAAGGATAAGCCTGGTTTATCTTGGAAAGAAGCTCAGGAAGTTAGCCCTCCCTTTGAAAACTATAGTGATGTGCTGAATGGAATTTATTTTGGATTTGTTTGGGATCTATTTTTATCGATATTATCATATATCAAATTGAAGGCAAATGGTTTCAACCTCCCATGCAAGCAGTGGCAGACATTGAACCGCATACACATCCTCTACGCAAGAACAAGACACTGTCTGCATAAATGGAGGATGGGAGACAGCTCTGCCTGCGACTGTGGCCAGCAAGACCAGACAATTCACTATATTGTGAATGATTGCCATATACAGCATTTCACCGGGGGTTTCAAAGAGCTGGACAGGACAACTAATACCGCCCTTGCCTGGATATCATCCCTGGAGTTGACTTTGTAAATTTTGTAGTTTGTGTACATCATATGAAAGAAGAAGAAGAAGAAGAAGAAGATGTATCAAAGGACTACCACCTTTCCAATATGAGCTGATAAAATATCATATCAAGGAAGTGCTTGAGATAGGCCAAGCTTTACTTTTACTACACCAATTATCATTGTCCAGAAAAAGGATGGTGGGATATGCCTTTGTGTTGATTATATGCATCTATCCATTATCCGTAACTGCTTATCCTGTGCAGGGTCGCAGGCAAGCTGGAGCCTATCCCAGCTGACTATGGGTGAGAGGCGGGGTACACCCTGGACAAGTCGCCAGGTCATCGCAGGGCTGACCCAAAGAGACAAACAACCATTCATGCTTACATTCACACCTACGGTTGATTTAGAGCCACCAATTAGCCTAATCTGCATGTGTTTGGACTGTGGGGGAAACCGGAGCACCCAGAGGAAACCCACACAGACACGGGGAGAACATGCAAACTCCACACAGAAAGGCCCCCGTTGGCCACTGGGCTCAAAGCCAGAACCTGCTTGCTGTGAGGCGACAATGCTAACCACTGCACCAGCATGTCGCCTGATTATAGGCAGTGAATAAAAAAAATCATGAATTAATTAATTTCCATTCCTGAGACGAGTTGTAGATTGCTTTTCGAGGAGCTCCTTGGGTCCCAGTGCATTTTTACACACCTTTTATACACACCTTTTAGCCCATCAATTACAAGTTTATAGCTCTTAGACAATCGCAAGATAGTGTACTGGTGAAGAGGTTTTGGTTTTGTATTTAAAGTTTGGGAAATCTTGCATTCTAATCACAGTACTGTTTGAATATTCCAACACATTTGATCATTGAACAAGACTTTGTTATGTTAATGTAAATTTTGGGAAATTTTTATGCAGACCTGAAAATTGTAGCAGATTCCAATGAAAATTTTGCCACGCATCCAGTAACTGCCTTGGTTTCCAGTTTCAGACCACACCTCATGTGTGACATTACCAGACTTGATCAAAACCTACAAACACACAAATGAAAATCTTGGTAGACTGAAGGCATGTAATTGTTTAGTAGTGTAATTGAAATGTGTTGTACACACTCAGTGTGAATTTTAAAATAAGATTAACACTTCATCCCAATCCTCAGAAAACTGGAAATCATTAAGAATATGACAGGAGTATAAAATGTGATGAAGAAAGCTAGTGCTATAACATGGTATATGATTTTATTTTGTTTAATAGTTGATTTAATCTAAGAGATGACATTGAACTCATCTACCTGTAGTGTTCCCACAGTGAAGCCACTCATGTAGTACCAGAATTCCATGGTGCACTGGGGCCCTGTGGCAGCGATGGGTGGGGTTATAAGATCAGACACATGGCCATACCCACCATTAGAGCTGTCTGCATAGATGTACCATCCTTCTGCAGTGCCACTGAGTCCAACACACAAGACATTTTGCTTTAACCACCCATTTTACAAGTGATCAAAAAGATTCCAATATTTTTGGATGAGGCTATATATAGAACATCATACATATACAGGTACAATATACACATGAGTAACTTACAGTGTATGATCATTAACAGGCCTATGATATTCTTCACCCTGATATATAGTTTCTCCCTGTCCTATTAGCCACTGGAAGGCATGGAGAGGGACTGGAGGTTTGGGGCTATCCAGCTTCCACCCACATAAATATCCACCCTCAAAATCACACCGTTCCATCACTAAGAAGTTTTGAGAGTGAGAGAGAAAGTGACAGAGGGTGCTTGAGTAGATGAAGGAGATATGGATGGAGTGACAGATAGATGGACATGAAGATCACCATAGACATACCACAGCCCTTTTCATCAGAGCCATCAGAACAATCACTTCTGAAGTCACACACTTTATTCTGGCTCACACACTCTCTGTTGGCCCCACACACAAACTGGTCCAATTGACAGCTATGAGGGGGCAAACTGGATTGGGTGATGTCAGGAGCTATAGTACTGGCTTCGACTGAAGGAAGTACACCTAAACACACACATGTATCAAAAAATCATTCAAATTCTATAAAGTACACACACACACACACACACACACTTGTTTTATAGGACCATCTATAAGACTCTTGATCAACTATTATGTGTCAAAAGCTATTAGTTGGTGTCTTATTGTCACATTTACCCTCATATGGCTCACAGCCCAGAAATGACAGGTCATCTATTGCTATATCTCCTGTGAAGTCATCCCCCACTGTGCCCTCTACAAGAATCTGAGAGAAATTTGAGAGAGGAAAAGAAAATCCCATTTATACTTGGATGTATCATGAGCATCATATGCACTTACACTTGGTTGTATCATATCTTGAGAATCAACATTATAAATAGATAGAAATTATCTGCATAAAATGCAATTTTAACACAGCCAATATGATTGGTCAAACCATTTCACATCAGAAGAACCTTATAAGTTTAATGTGTTATTCAAGTGCGCATGCAATATACCCATCTCTCCTTTTAACCCTGTCAGTACATGTGGTTAACATCTTATCAGGATACAGTCCAGATGAAATAACGTGTATAAGGCTTAAAAAATAGGGAAGGTTAGGAAATGGGAGATGTTCAGATGTTTCAGATGTCTTTTAAAGTGTCAATGCAGTGTGTGTGTGTGTGTGTGTGTGTGTGTGTGTGTGTGTGTGCATTTAATGATCTACTTCTGAATGTTTTACAGCTTTGGGGCAGAGATCACATACTGTGTTGCTGATAGCATACACTGCCAAGGTTATGCTGCTTTAGAGAATATCTAATTATAGTTATCAGGCAAAGGACAGGGCTGTGTGTGACAGTGTGCATGTGTGTGCATAATATGTGAGGTTTTCTATGCTTTCATTTATGCATCTGGCTTGGTGAGAGCTACAGCTTTTTTTTTATCATGAAAGATAATTCACTAAAAGCAGTAAAAAGTCAACATGGTGTATTCATTCATTATGTATTTAATTATCACTGAATGTCTGCATGAATGTAAGTGATTTTATAATGAAATGTTTATAATGAAAATGTGGGAACTCGTTGAGATTTCACCTGGAATGGACGTTCACTCTTGATGTACAGGGCTTTTCTGTGCCATAGGTTGCCCTGGTCACCATATCGAACCCACAGCATTTGACCACGCCCACTGTCATAGTTGCGGATGTAGACAGCTAATCGGAAGATGTACTTGCCCAGCATATGATAGTGGAACCTGAAGAAACAAGTTGTCTGAGGGACTCCTTTGCTGAAAGTGGGCTTAAAAGGTCTACTAATGAGTACAGCAGTGTCTTTGAATTGCTGAGGGAGAGAAGACTCAATGTAGAGGTAGTGCCCATTCACACTGGACCACGTATGGTCCTTATAGGGACCGGTGGTAGGAGTGGGAGTGGGTCCCTGATTCCAGGTCCAGTCAAAAATGTCTTCTTTATCCTGAGTCCAGCTGCATAAGCCATCCTCAAAATCACACGTTAACTCAGAGGCTGTAAAAGCAAGAAGAGGTGAGACACACACACACAAACAATTATATTGATATATCTTAAATTACTTACTCTGTGACTAAAGTGTAAGCAATGCACAGTTCTTATACTCAATGAAAATCTCTTGCTATAATTAAACAAGGACATACAGCAGTTTCCCTCATCAGTTCTATCTCCGCAATCATCAACAAGGTCACAGAGCTTGAAGCGGTCCACGCATGCTCGGCTCTGCCCACAATGGAAGTAGTCAGGTGTAGGGCACTTGTCCATGGGCACTGGTAGTGAGCAGTTCTGAAAAATGATGTCATCTAGTGCAGAGATTCCATCATATACACCCAGGCTCATTTTGGACACCAAGATCTTGAAAGGCTTTGTCTGGCGGCCAAGCTGCACAGTCACTGGCTGCCAAAAGTTTCCCTGATGGTAAAGTATGTGCCACAGAACTGTAAGGTTGTCCATGTCTTTGATTTGCAGGTACATGTTGGCAGCACCCACAGATTTACCAGCATTGTAATGCCTAAGACCAAAATATCAAACATCGAAATGATCAAAACTATCCATATATATATTCATGACAGATGAATAATGCAAGATCTCTCAGGTACCAGAAGGTAATTTTACAGTCCGGGCCAGCCTGCTGGAACGTGGGACTCCGGAGTAAAGCTTGCTGAGAAATACTGTTGCTGTTCTTCAGTACAAGAAGAAAGTTGCCTGAAAGAGAGGGATTCACAATGGACAGTGTCTGAACAATAGCAAGCCTGAAGGCTTGATGGATAGATGTGAAAAGAGAGAAAGAAAAAGTGGACAATGCAGCATGATTTATTAGAAAAGATAACAGCTTCATGAGCTCTTTTTAGTCCTGGGTCTGGGGTCTTAATAAAGAATTTATATTATGAAGAGTCTGTTTGGAAACAATATGGATTAACCCTGATTAGTATAAATACTGAGGTGATTATAGAAAATCGCGCGTACTGATTGGTCGAAAGATTTAGACTATTTCTCGATAATCACCTCGAGCAACTTGGCAAAATGGCAGCCAATCGCTTTGTCATTGTCCATGAGGAAGAATTACAAATGATGAAAGAAAATATTGCTCCTAAAAACACTAAAGATGCTACGAAGTTTGATCTAAAACTATTCAAAGGTAAGGTGTGATTGTGATTTATTTTATCTATTTCAAAACAAAGTATTTTATGTGAGTCAGCACAGATAAGTGACACAAGTCTGCATTGCACCGTTATTACATTTGCATGACAAGTTTGAAGTTTGAAATAATTTTTTTTTTAGTATTGTCATTTTTTAAATAATCACCTGTGTATTTATACAAAAACAATTATCTGCCTCAGACTCAGTGAATATCGGTGAATAATAACCTTGACTTGGTTATTATTCAATGATATTCACCTCACCTTCAGTAAATAATTGTTAATTATAGGCTATAAAGTAAGTTCAGGCATTTTGAGAAGCTTTTATATTTTTTGTTTTCCAACAATGGATGTATTAAGCATAAATGAAACACACATATTTTTAACATTTTCACCTGTGGTAGGAAAGCTGTATGAATGCACTTACCAGTGCTTGTGTTGGTAGAGTGGTCTCTTGGAGGTGCTTTATATTGTGGGTCTGTGGAGACAACTTGTGGTGAGCTTCTGACCCAGTCAAAACCATCACCAGGTGCAAGTTCATCCCAGCCACATGCATCTGCTTCGAAATCACACTGTGCAGCTGTAGAATACACACACACAATGTATACAGTGTGTGTGTGTGTGTGTGTGTGTATATATATATATATATATATATATATATATATATATATATATATATATATATATATATATCTCAACATTGTAGATGCAAACATTGTATATCGCCAACCCTTATATTGTATAACCATGTATTCAGTACGTGAAGTTATTGTATTTTAGTTCATACTATACAATATCAAGCTATACTCACGACAGTTGGCCTCATCTTCTCCCTGAGGACAGTCCGGAGTAAAGTCACACACTTGTTTTGGGTCCACGTATATACCTGTCCCACAGTCAAACTGAGAGGGGCTCCCAGCTAATACATGCCTTCCTTCTGTCATTTGGTAGGCAGAACGTAACATATTAGACATTTTCTTTTTCCCAGTTAGCAATATGATGATATATCAAAATGTGAAGTATTATGTCAGAACACACTTTAAAAATTTTTTTTAATTACAATTACACTCTGATTTAAAGCAGCCATTAAAATTTTGCAATGAATTGTAAAAATAACAAAATTCAATAACAATTTTATTTATAGCCCTTTTAACAATAGACTTCTTCATAAAGCATCCTTACAGAAATGTGGATGTAGATTTAGATCCTTAATGTGCAACACAGAGATGATATATGGACGATTGTATGGTCATAAAGAGAAAAAGCAGAGTACCAAAAAAGAGGTCAAAAAGTACTAAATATTTTGAAAGGATGTTTGAATGTTTTAGTATGTTCATGTTGTCATTAGAAGTATTGGGATGAGCATACTTGTTTGCTGACAGATATTTTTATTTTTCTTCTATTACATTTATATTTAATGACACATATTTATTAAAAGCAGGCAGCACAGTGGTGTAGTGGTTAGCACTGTTGCCTCACAGCAAGAAGGTTCTCAGTTCAAGCCCAGTGGCTGACAGGGGCCTTTCTGTGTGGAGTTTGCATGTTTTCTCCATGTCCGTGTGGGTTTCCTCCAGGTGCTCCGGTTTCCCCCACAGTCCAAAGACATGCAGGTTATGCTAATTGGTGGCTCTAAATTGACCATAGGCGTGAATGTGAGTGTGAAGTGTTGTTTGTCTCTATGTATCAGCCCTGCTATGACCTGGTGACTTGTCCAGGGTGTACCCTGCAGGTGTACAAAGATGTGTGTGAGCACATCTTTGAATAGTTTATGTATTCTAGAAATGTAGATCATATAGAAAATATCATGATATTGTTATATTGTCAACCTCTTAGGACACAATTATGAAATCTGATTGATTATATGCAAGGGTGACACGGTGGTGCAGTCATTCACACTGTTGCCTCACAGGCAGAAGGTTCTGGGTTTGAACCTCATGACCGACTGGGGCCTTTCCATGTGGAGTCTGCATGTTCTTCCTGTGCCTGCGTGGGTTTCCTCCCACAGTCCAAGGACATGAGGGATTCAATCAGCTGGCTACTCTAAATTGCCCAGAGGTATGAATCTGAGTGTGACTTGTTGTTTGTCTCTGTGTTAGCCCTGCAATAGACTGCTGACCCAGGGTGTATCCCGCCTCTCATCTGAAGTCAGCCAGAATTGGCTCCTGCAACTCTGAAAAATAAATGGACTACAACCCCTGGCAAAAAATATGGAATCACTACTCCTGGAGGATGTTAATTCAGCTGTTTTACTTTGTAGCACAAAAAAAAAAAAAAATCACAGATATGACACAAAATTATTTAATTTAACAGCTGAACATTCTGGCTTTGTAAAATATACCTCAAAAAAATTAAATACATTTTTTGTAATTAATGGCACATTTTTTTCAAGATCAAGTAGAGGAAAAAATTATGGAATCACTCAATGATGAGGAAAAAATTATGGAATCAAGCTATAACTTGCATTTCTAAAACAAATATCCGCACAAGCCTAAATGTGCAAATTAGTCTGCAGTTAAAAGAGACTGCTTGTAGACCGGAATGAGCTGTTGCACCTGGCTGATTGACAGAAAACATGGCCCCAACAAGGGAGCTGTCAGTTGAAACAATGGAAAGGATTATAAAACTCCTTAAAGAAGGTAATTCAACACGGAGTGTGGTAAAAGATGTTGGTTGTTTCCAGTCAGCTGTGTCTAAAATTTGGAGCAAGTACAAACAAAATGGGAAGGGTGTAAAAGGGAAACATACAGGTAGATCAAAGCCTCAGGACAGGAAACTCAAAGCAAGATGCCTTGAAAATAGACAATGCACAAGAAAAGAAATTAAAAACAAATGGGCAGAAACAGGAGTCAATGTTTGTGACCAAAATGTAAGAAATCGGCGGAAGGAAATGGGATTTACATACAGAAAAGCCAAACGTTAACCATCATTAACACCTAAACAGAAGAAAACAAGGTTACAGAGGGGTTAAAGAGAAGGAGTCGTGGACTGTGGATGATTGGATGAAAGTTATATTCAGTGATGAATCATGAATCTGCATTGGCCAAGGAGATGATGCTGGAACTTTTGTTTGGTGCTGTTCCAATGAAACATATAAAGATGACTGCCTGAAGAAAACAAGCAAATTTCCACAGTCATTGATGATATGGGGTTGGATGTCAGGTAAAGGACCTGGGCAGATGGCAGTCATTACCTCTACAGTAAATGCACAGGTGTACATTGAAATTTTGGACACTTTTCTCATTCCATCAATCAAAAGTACTTTTGGTGGTGATGAAGTCATTTTTCAGGATGATAATGCATCTTGCTACAGAGCAAAGAGCATTAAAACTTTTCTTCAGGAAAGGCAGATCAACTCAATGGCATGGCCAGCAAACAGTCTGGATCTCAATCCAATTGAAAATATATGGTGGAAATTGGAAAAAAAAGTCCATGACAAGGCTCCATCCTGCAAAGCTGATCTGTCAACTGCTATATGAGAAAGTTGGAACCTGACTGATAAAGAATATTCTTTTTCATTAGTGAAGTACACGCCTCAAAGAATTCAAGCTGTCATAAAAGCCAGGGGAGGTGCAGCAAAGTACTAATTGTGATTTTTTTTTTTTATTTATGATTCCGGCGGCACGGTGGTGTAGTGGTTAGCGCTGTCGCCTCACAGCAAGAAGGTCCTGGGTTCGAGCCCCGGGGCCGGCGAGGGCCTTTCTGTGCGGAGTTTGCATGTTCTCCCCGTGTCCGCGTGGGTTTCCTCCGGGTGCTCCGGTTTCCCCCACAGTCCAAAGACATGCAGGTTAGGTTAACTGGTGACTCTAAATTGACCGTAGGTGTGAATGTGAGTGTGAATGGTTGTCTGTGTCTATGTGTCAGCCCTGTGATGACCTGGCGACTTGTCCAGGGTGTACCCCGCCTTTCGCCCATAGTCAGCTGGGATAGGCTCCAGCTTGCCTGTGACCCTGTAGAAGGATAAAGCGGCTAGAGATAATGAATGAATGAATGAATAATTTATGATTCCATAATTTTTTCCTCATCATTGAGTGATTCCATAATTTTTTCTTCTACTTGATCTTGAAAAAAAAATGTGCCATTAATTACAAAAAATTTATTTATTTTTTTAGGTATATTTTACAAAGCCAGAATGTTCAGCTGTTAAATTTAATAATTTTGTGTCATATCTGTGATTTTTTTTTTGTGCTACAAAGTAAAACAGCTGAATTAACATCCTCCAGGAGTAGTGATTCCATATTTTTTGCCAGGGGTTGTATATGTAACAAGATCAGCTGTGAGCTACTGCTCACTTACGTAGAGTAGAGTGGGGTAATACGCCCCCGTGGGGTAATACGCCCCCGGCCTGTTTTACCCAAAATAACCACCAGATGGCGCAAAGTTACATTTCTATTGTTGCTATGGACTGGCTTGACAACGGGGATATACAAATATCCACTGTGGATCGCATATCAGCAACGCAGCGGAGAGAAATCAAATTTCATGGTACAGTAAGTGATATAATTTTCAGATATCAGTAAAACTGTATTTAGATAGCTGCTATTTCGTCAGATATCACAGCTGTGTATGTGGTATGAGTAGACAAGTCAGTACGTAAAAAAAATACATTAGGTATAAAAAGTTGAATCACATTTTGAAAGTAAGACCCTTTTTTGTAAAAGTGTAGTATGTGGGGTAAAACGCCCCCTTAATGGCGGGGTAAATGGCCCCCAGGGGGCATCGTTTCCTTTTATCATAATTACTGTATTTCATACATTTCTGAATAGCAGATACATAGTTTTTAATAACATCTCGCTTACCTGGTTGAGTAAAGCAAGTAATTTGAACTTAATATTAAAAATAATTGAAATTAAAAAAAAATTGAAATTAAAATGCAAAATATAATAAAATAATGCATCTATTCATTAATTCAGGGATATTTTCTTGTTTCTTTCACATTATAGGCTTAAGTAAACACTTTTGCTATCCAAACAGCTTTTTTTGAGTGAGGGGGCCTTTTACCCCACGGGGGGGGGTAAAAGGCCCCCTTGGCACAATGTTTGTTTTTGTTTAAAAAAAAATAAGTATTAACTTTAGGCAAACTTTAGGTGGCCTTATTGTTCATGTCACTGTTGTCAAAAACTATGATTAAAACTAAACACATGGTTCATTTCAACTTGGAGAAAAACTGAATTTTCCTTAAGGGGGGCTTTTTCCCCCACTCTACTCTACGTATCCCCCCACTCTCGCTTATATCAGAATGCAAGCAATCGAAGGAACAGGACACTTATTATGAATGTTGACTTCAATAAATAATTAACCCTGAAACAAGTAAGTAAAGAGCAGTGTTCTCCCCAGGGATTTCAAATAGCATCCTGGTAAACTGTCATTTTGAAATAGCATTTTGCTTCTTGAAATGGCGTCAAAAATCACTTTATATGTTTCATAAATACATTCAGTTGGTAAACAGGAAGTCGATGTGCGACAGACCTGAAAACAGTACACAAGGTATAGAACCCCAAGCTGAAGTTTGGTACCAAGCAGCTATGATTTGTGGTTGCTGAGAAAAAGGTTGTTTCAGACGGACGGAGATATGGACGGATGGATGAACAGAGGTAAACCAGTATACCCCCCTCCTTTGGAGCGGAGGTATAATAATTTGATTAATTACATATGTAGTGATGAAATAATCATGCAATCAAGCAAATAGTTGATCATTCCAATCAACCAGTATCAAAGTAGCAGTTAATACATAGTATTGAATTGTGCAGTCATTCCCTGTTTCTCAAAGTCCTGCAACTGTCTCGACAGCATTAGATATTAGAACAGTGGATAGCATTAGAAAGATCTCGTACAGTTATTTATGAACAAATAAAACTGAGCCCATGCTCATGACGTATTTCACTGTGGCAGCATGGAGGGAAAAGTAAGCTATAAAACCAGAACAATAATTACAACTTGCCATACCCGAGACATCAAAAATGCCATTCATCTTTTTTCTCATCTTTTTAATTTGCACATTCAGCAGCAGTTAAATGTGGCTTTTCCCAGATGAAAAATGGCACTCGCCCCCTTTCTCTTTTCCCTAATACCTCCAAGCAGTATTTTACAATCTTTCTTTGAATTTTCTCATTTTTTATGAGTTAATCTACAATATACAGTACACCCACATACAAGCTGCCAATTTTGGCCCAGAACTGATCATAAGCTCCTCCGAAATAGTGTTGTTGTACTCGAGACCAGTCTCAAGACCACTTTTTGAAGGTCTTGGTCTCATCTCGGAATCCACCACATTTTTACTCGGTCTTGTCTCGGTCTCAAATATGGAGGATTCAGGATTTTATTTCAAGGCCGGTCAAGACCACAACTGTGGGGATTTCACTAAATTGCCGGTGCATTTTCTGATTTATTTGTTCACATCTTTACTGTGATTGGATGTAAAATTTCCTGTTTCAAATGCAGCCAATAACGTGACTCATTGCTGATTTGAAAATTTTCTTCCTGTTAACAGCTATCACCCTTCCCCATCCCTCTTCACACACAATCATCTGGTCCTGGTCTTAACTCTGTCTCACCCTGCCTTGGTCTTGGTCTCAAACCTTCAAAGTCTTGGTTTTGTCTTGGTCTTGATACACATATTTGGTCTTCGTCATGGCTTGGTCTCAGTTTAGGTGGTCTTGACTACAATACTACTCCGAAGGCACAGTATCAGCATTACTTTTACCCTTCTTTTAAGTCAATGTAATCTTATCAAATTGTAAAGCTGAATGTAATTTGAATCATAAATTGAATCATAAATTTGAACTTCAAGCGTTTCATGATTAAGGTGAGAGTTATCAGGTTATTATATTGGGTGTGTGTGGATGTGTGTTACCTCCAGCTGATACACAGCCTGGGCTGAACGACAAGTCATCAAAGGCAATGACTTCATTCGGCTCACTGTTGCCAAACATCAGTCCATGAAATATCACCTGTAGAGTTATTTTATTTGTAAGATATAATTACACTTCAAACTCAACATTCTACATTTTACAACAATATACTTCTGCTTATTATTGCACTTAAAATCACTATAATGAACATTTATTTATTTATTTATTTATTTATTTTCACCATCCAGAATCTAAATCCCGAATGTAATGAATGTTCTTAAAATCTGAGGAAATGCTTCAGGGGTTGTTCCCCCACAGCAGTAACACAACCAGCAAGAAGAAAAGGGTCAAGTACTAAACAGTCATCAGTCTTGTAAGTTAAATTGCATCTGCTAACCATTTTACCATGCCGCCATAATTCCAGTCCATAAAGCAGGTCTCACTGATCAAAGTCCAATTTATGGATTTTTCAGCAGCACGTTATATGGCTGTGAGCACATTAATAACAAAGACGGAACTGTAATTCAGTTCATATCAGTACTACTAGTTTCAAACAAGGAAGTGGTTTGAGTTCCCACTGAAGAATTTATTTATTTATTTATTTATTTAGCTTATTTTATTGCTTGCTTGCTTTTCTCCCTTATTCACACTGAACATACCTTCAAGAGTTCTGAGAAAACGAGTATCCATGTTATGGGCAGTTTCATTTAAGAAAATTCATTAATAGAACATTCTACAAAACTAAGTGAGCCATAGATTCACTGAATTATGCTTAATAGTTGAACTATAAAGCAAACATTACAATAATGAGAAGTGCTGCTCAGTAAATTGCTAAATACTAGTGCATCACAAACAATTAGAATATTGTGAAAAGGTTCTTTTTTTTGTAATTTAATTCAAAAAGGTAAACTTGCAAAAATTCTATATTCGTTACATGCAAAGTAAAATATTTCAAGCCTGTTTTTTTGTTTTAATTTTGATGATTATGGCTTATAGCTCATGAAAATCAGAAATCCAGTATCTCAAATTATTAGAATATTTCCTAAGATCATTCAAAAAAGGATTTACAATACAGAAATGCTCAACTTCTGAAAAGTATGTTCATTTATACCCTCAGTATTTGGTTGGGGCTCCTTTACCATGAATTACTGCATCAGTGTGGCGTGGCATGGAGACAGTCAGCCTGTGGCACTGCTGAAGTGTTATTGAAGCCCAGGTTGCTTTGATAGTGGCCTTCAGCTCATCTGTATTTTTGGGTGGGGTGATTTTCATCTTCCTCTTGACAATACCCCACAGATTCTCCATGGGGTTCAGGTCAGGCGAGTTGGCTGGCCAATCAAGCACAGTAATATTATGGTCAACAAACCATTTGGTAGTAGTTTTGGCACTGTGGACAGGTGCCAAGTCCTGCTGGAAAAGGAAATCGGCATCTCCATAAAGCTTGTCAGCAGATGGAAGTGGAAGCATGAAGTGCTCTAAAATCTCCTGGTAGATGGCTGTGTTGACTTTGGAATTGATAAAACACAGTGGACCAACACCAACAGATGACATGGCACCCCAAATCATCACAGACTGTGGAAACTTCATGTTGGACTTCAAATACCTTGGATTCTGTACCTCTCCACTCTTCCTCCAGACTCTGGGACCTTGATTTACAAAGAAAATGCAAAACTTACTTTCATCTGAAAAGAGGACTTTGGACCACTGAGCAACAGTCCAGTTCTTTCTCTCCTTAGCCCAGGTAAGATGCTTCTGACGTTGTCTCTGGTTCAGGAGTGGCTTGATATTTGGAATGTGATGGTTGTAACTCCTTTCCTGAAGACATCTGTGCGTGGTGGCTCTTGGTGCACTGACACCAGCCTCAGTCCACTCTTTGTGAAGCTCTCCCAAGTTCTTGAATCGATTTTATTTGACAATCCTCTCAAGGCTGTGCTCATCCCTGTTGCTTGTTCAGCCTTTTCAGCAATGACCTTCTGTGGCTTACCTTTGTTGTGGAGAGTGTCAATGATTATCTTCTGGGCAACTGTCAAGTCAGCAGTCTTCCCCATGATTGTAGTTGCATGTACTGAACTAGACCAAGAGATGCACGGTAGTTATACTGTTTTACTCAAACTCGAAATGAAATATTCTAATATTTTCACTTTTTTTTTAATTTTCCACTGTTGGCCATAATTATCAAAATTAAAATGGAAAAATGCTTGAAACATTTTCATTTACATGTAATTAGTCAAAAATATTTTAAACTTTCACTTTCTTCAATAACTGATGGAAAATATTGAACTTTTTCATGATATTCTAATTGTTTGAGATGCACTAGTATACACATGTACACATACCTGAAAAACCTGGCTCTGCCTGAAAGTAACTGATGTTTTTATCCAGGGCTTTGTCACTGGCTCAGTATTCAGTGTAGTCTGAATCCAGATTTGTCTCTGTTCTCCTGAAGGTTCTGATTTAACCAGAACCTGCAAATCACCACCCACTTGGCCAATGTGATAGTAGAAAGTGACCTGCAGAGTATGAAGAATGAGCACACTCAAAATTAGAACATGCTGTTTCTCACAGAAACAGATGCAATCTTCATTCATCTTACCAGGGGAAAGATCAGAAAAAGGATCTTAATGTTCTTTCATGATCTAAACTTTTTAGATTGGATGTGGATCAGAAAATACCATTAAAATTTTCAGGCAAATATCCAATACAGTTCTCAATGTTTTTCATTCAGGCATTCATCTCCAGTCAGTGCTTTATCCTGGTCATGGTGGGTGCAGAGCCAGTTCTGATAATACTGGGTGCAAAGTGGGAGAATTCAGCCCAGATGGGATACCAGTCCATTGCAGGGCACCACACACATTCACACACTTGATCACACCTATCTGCAGTTCGGCATATCCAATCCATCTACTATGCATGTTTTTGGAAAGTAGGAGGAACCCAGAGAACCCAGAGGAAAGCCACACAACCACCAAGAGAACATGTGAAACTCCACACAGGCAGTAACTCGAGCCCAGGAGCGAACACAGTGCCCAAGAGCAATGAAACAGCAATGCTACTCACTGTACCACTGTGGCACCCTGCTCAACATTTCCAGTGTCTAAATATATTAGAAATTATATTCAGGAATTTTTGCACATTCACTTATATAGCAATAAGACAACAATTCTTCTACAAAAGATTACAATATGCTAGCTAGACTTGTTCTTGCTGAAGCTCTGCTTAACTCTGACTTATGATTTAATCAGCTTCCAATCAGTTTAACCTCTTTGCTCCTTTACATTTCCAGACTCTAAAGCTCATAATCCATAATTAAAATAATGTTTAGTATAAGAGTGGAAGTCATGCAAGTGTATCCATAGTACCGTGCAGGACTCTGAGGGAAGAAAATATGGACTGGATATTTCTGCAATGGCTATCTCTCCGTTTTCAGAGTGCAGGAACAAGTAGTGTCCTAAGTGAAACAAGGGAACATTGATATAATACACTACTTTCTTTGATATTGCTCAAATATCTCAATCATATACAACCCCGATTCCAAAAAAGTTGGGACAAAGTACAAATTGTAAATAAAAACAGAATGCAATGATGTGGAAGTTTCAAAATTCCATATTTTATTCAGAATAGAACATAGATGGCATATCAAATGTTTAAACTGAGAAAATGTATCATTTAAAGAGAAAAATTAGGTGATTTTAAATTTCATGACAACAACACATCTCAAAAAAGTTGGGACAAGGCCATGTTTACCACTGTGAGACATCCCCTTTTCTCTTTACAACAGTCTGTAAACGTCTGGGGACTGAGGAGACAAATTGCTCAAGGTTAGGGATAGGAACGTTAACCCATTCTTGTCTAATGTAGGATTCTAGTTGCTCAAATGTCTTAGGTCTTTTTTGTCATTTCTTCCGTTGTATGATGCGCCAAATGTTTTCTATGGGTGAAAGATCTGGCCAGTTCAGTACCTGGACCCTTCTTCTACACAGCCATGATGCTGTAATTGATGCAGTATGTGGTTTGGCATTGTCATGTTGGAAAATGCAAGGTCTTCCCTGAAAGAGATGTCGTCTGGATGGGAGCATATGTTGCTCTAGAACCTGGATATACCTTTCAGCATTGATGGTGTCTTTCCAGATGTGTAAGCTGCCCATGCCACATGCACTAATGCAACCCCATACCATCAGAGATGCAGGCTTCTGAACTGAGCGCTGATAACAACTTGGGTCGTCCTTCTCCTCTTTAGTCCGAATGACACGGCGTCCCTGATTTCCATAAAGAACTTCAAATTTTGATTCGTCTGACCACAGAACAGTTTTCCACTTTGCCACAGTCCATTTTAAATGAGCCTTGGCCCAGAGAAGACGTCTGCGCTTCTGGATCATGTTTAGATACGGCTTCTTCTTTGAACTATAGAGTTTTAGCTGGCAACAGTGGATGGCACAGTGAATTGTGTTCACAGATAATGTTCTCTGGAAATATTCCTGAGCCCATTTTGTGATTTCCAATACAGAAGCATGCCTGTATGTAATGCAGTGCCGTCTAAGGGCCCAAAGATCACGGGCACCCAGTATGGTTTTCCGGCCTTGACCCTTACGCACAGAGATTCTTCCAGATTCTCTGAATCTTTTGATGATATCATGCACTGTAGATGATGATATGTTCAAACTCTTTGCAATTTTATACTGTTGAACTCCTTTCTGATATTGCTTCACTATTTGTCGGCGCAGAATTAGGGGGATTGGTGATCCTCTTCCCATCTTTACTTCTGAGAGCCTCTGCCACTCCAAGATGCTCTTTTTATACCCAGTCATGTTAATGACCTATTGCCAATTGACCTAATGAGTTGCAGTTTGGTCCTCCAGCTGTTCCTTCTTTGTACCTTTAACTTTTCCAGCCTCTTATTGCCCCTGTCCCAACTTTTTTGAGATGTGTTGCTGTCATGAAATTTCAAATGAGCCAATATTTGGCATGAAATTTCAAAATGTCTCACTTTCAACATTTGATATGTTGTCCATGCTCTATTGTGAATACAATATCAGTTTTTGAGATTTGTAAATTATTGCATTTCGTTTTTATTCACAATTTATACTTTGTCCCAACTTTTTTGGAATCGGGGTTGTACTTAATGATAGAGAAAGTATTTAATATATTGCTATAAATGTGCACAAGTCCTTTCCATTTGATGGCATAGATTACAATAATAATGTATAAATGGGTTTTATTACTCCTGCTACGTACCTATATAAAGTGTGCATACCTGCAGGGTTGCCATTGTGGTCTAACAGAGGTCCAGGATCAGTCAGGCATGAGCCTCGAATCCATGATTTATTTGGGCCTGAAGTTTGTAGATCACAAAGTCCATCTTCAAAATCACATCTCACTGAATGGGTACCTTTAAAATTGGAAACCAGAATCACTTTAAACTGTAAAACCACAAAACCCCCACATCAATATACACAATTTTTTACTGCATTTTCTGTCAATGAAGTAGCTGCCAGTTTTTACTGACCATTAGCCAGGGTTGCTCTGATCCATACTCACAATGAGAGCAGGGCTCTTGGACTTCCAGCCATGGATGGCTTGAATTTGGGATCTCTCAATGATAGCTGAGCAATTAGGAACTACAAAGATTTTTGCTAATAAAAGATCTTAGTAAGTTATTTAGTTCTTCCTAATCCTTTCCGAACATTATTATGTTACTGCCTTGTGGCTACACTATTCTGTTTGTTTATGACAATGTTTTGATGATTGCATTTTTTATTTTTATTTATTTTTTTTTTGTTTGTTTTTATATCTTCTTTACTGTTCGGAATCAATCAATCAATCAATCAATCAATCAATCAATCTTGCTAATAAAAATATTATACATTTACATGACTCTCCTCTGGCTATGATTCAAAGCAACAACCTGTTGTAACAAGGTACCTTTCAAAAGTATTGCTTATATTACACATATACCACAGTTACACTCTCAGAAAATAAAGTATATTATTGTACCTTTAGGGGTCATGAGAGCAGTACCCTCTAAGGTATTTATTTGTACCCTTTATACAGTGCTTTGGAACATATACAGTGGTGCTTGAAAGTTTGTGAACCCTTTAGAATTTTCTATATTTCTGCATAAATATGACCTAAAACATCATCAGATTTTCACACAAGTCCTAAAAGTAGATAAAGAGAACCCAGTTAAACATCTCATCTCATCTCATTATCTCTAGCTGCTTTATCCTGTTCTACAGGGTCACAGGCAAGCTGGAGCCTATCCCAGCTGACTACGGGCGAAAGGCGGGGTACACCCTGGACAAGTCGCCAGGTCATCACAGGGCTGACACATAGACACAGACAACCATTCACACTCACATTCACACCTACGGTCAATTTAGAGTCACCAGTTAACCTAACCTGCATGTCTTTGGACTGTGGGGGAAACCGGAGCACCCGGAGGAAACCCACGTGGACACGGGGAGAACATGCAAACTCCGCACAGAAAGACCCTCGCCGGCCACGGGGCTTGAACCCGGACCTTCTTGCTGTGAGGCGACAGCGCTAACCACTACACCACCGTGCCCCCCCCCCCCCCCCCAGTTAAACAAATGAGACAAAAATATTATACTTGGTCATTTATTTATTGAGGAAAATGATCCAATATTACATGTATGTGAGTGGCAAAAGTATGTGAACCTTTGCTTTCAGTATCTGGCATGACTCCCTTGTGCAGCAATAACTGCAACTAAACGTTCGCGGTAACTGTTGATCAGTCCTGCACACCGGCTTGGAGGAATTTTAGCCCATTCCTCCGTACAGAACAGCTTCAACTCTGGGATGCTGGTGGGTTTCCTCACATGAACTGCTTGCTTCAGGTCCTTCCACAACATTTCGATTGGATTAAGGTCAGGACTTTGACTTGGCCATTCTAAAACATTAACTTTATTCTTCTTTAACCATTCTTTGGTAGAATGACTTGTGTGCTTAGGGTCGTTGTCTTGCTGCATGACCCACCTTCTCTTGAGATTCAGTTCATGGACAGATGTCCTGACATTTTCCTTTAGAATTCGCTGGTATAATTCAGAATTCATTGTTCCATCAATGATGGCAAGCCGTCCTGGCCCAGATGCAGCAAAACAGGCCCAAACCATGATACTATCACCACCATATTTCACAGATGGGATAAGGTTCTTATGCTGGAATGCAGTGTTTTCCTTTCTCCAAACATAACGCTTCTCATTTAAACCAAAAAGTTCTATTTTGGTCTCATCCATCCACAAAACATTTTTCCAATAGCCTTCTGGCTTGTCAACGTGATCTTTAGCAAACTGCAGATGAGCAGCAATGTTCTTTTTGGAGATCAGTGGCTTTCTCCTTGCAACCCTGCCATGCACACCATTGTCATTCAGTGTTCTCCTGATAGTGGACTTATGAACATTAACATTAGCCAATGTGAGAGAGGCTTTCAGTTGTTTAGAAGTTACCCTGGGGTCCTTTGTGACCTTGCCAACTATTACACGCCTTGCTCTTGGAGTGATCTTTGTTGGTCGACCACTCCTGGGGAGGGTAACAATGGTCTTGAATTTCCTCCATTTGTACATGTGGCAGCGGGGGCGTGGTCAAGCATCGGTCTGTGACCGGAGGGCGGAGTCAGGGAAGGTAAGTGGCAGAATCACTGCACCTGAGGTTGATTAACGTGTGTTTGTGTGTCTTCCCCAGTGGCCACACCCTATTTAAGGAGAGAGCGAGAGCAGAGGAGAGCTCTCTCCTGAACCAGATGTGTGTGTGCGAGTGTCTGTCTATGTGTTTTCTGAGACACCACTGAAAAGTGTGTAAAATAAAAAGGTTTACGAAACTTAGTTCTGTCCTGCCGTCTTCTGTGCTCCTCCCTCTCTTACGAACTGCCACAGTGGTGCTGAAACCTGGGAATGTGGAGCGCAGAAGAAGAACAGCAAGAGCAAGAGCAATGGTTTGAGGCCCTGGTGTTGGCTCAGCAGGAAGATCGACAGGCGTTTCGGCACCTCCTCGTGTCAGCGGGGCCCACCACCTCCACTGCCGCGGGCCCTTCCCACCTCACCCTAAAGAAGATGGGCCTGCAGGATAACCCCAAGGCCTTCCTCAAGCTTTTTGAGCAGGTAGCAGAGACCTCGGGATGGCCGGTGGAACAGCACGCGGAGCTCCTCCTCCCCCTGCTAACGGGTGAGGCGCAGCTGGCCGCGCTACAGCTCCCCGCCGACCGTCAGCTGGCCTACGCGGACCTTCACCGGGCTGTTCTCCAGCGTGTGGGGCGCACCCCTGAGCAACAGCGACAGCACTTCCGCGCTTTACGCTTGGAGGAAGTCGGCCAGCCGTTCGCGTTTGGCCAGCAACTCCGGGACGCCTGCTGGCGGTGGTTGAGGGCCGACAACCGCGACGCCAAGGGAATCATCGATCAGGTGGTACTGGAGCAGTTCATCGCTCGCCTACCAGCAGAAACCGCAGAGTGGGTCCAGTGCCACCGCCCGGCGTCGCTGGATCAGGCAATCGAGCTGGTGGAGGACCATTTGGTGGCTGTCCCGACGGCAGGACAGCAGACAACCTTTTCTTCCCTCTCTCTCTCTCCCTCTCCTCCTGTGTCTCATCCTCTCCCCGTTCCCCCACTGCGGAGGCGGGGGCCGGCCCCACCCCAGCCGGCCCGCTGCACCCACGGTGGCCTCCCGTTTCTCCCTTCTGTGTCTGTCTCTCCCCCCCCAGGTGAGTGAGCCCCAGCGCACCAGTGCAGAGAGGAAGCCCGGGCCGGTTTGCTGGCGCTGCAGGGAGCCGGGCCACCTCCAACAGCAGTGCTCGGTAATGGAGGTGGGTGCAGTGGTTCGGATCCCTGACGCACCAGGAGCCACCCTCGATCGGGCCGGAGCGTATCGCATACTGGTGAGTGTCTAAGGGGATACATATCAGGCGTTGGTGGACTCTGGCTGTAATCAGACCTCAATCCACCAAAGCCTGGTGCAAGACGAGGCATTGGGGGGAGCACAATTGGTGAAGGTGTTGTGTGTGCACGGGGATGTCCACAACTACCCTTTAGTGTCGGTCCACATTCTTTTTCGAGGGGAAAAATTTAGAGTTGGCGGCACGGTGGTGTAGTGGTTAGCGCTGTCGCCTCACAGCAAGAAGGTCCTGGGTTCGAGCCCCAGGGCCGGCGAGGGCCTTTCTGTGTGGAGTTTGCATGTTCTCCCCGTGTCCGCGTGGGTTTCCTCCGGGTGCTCCGGTTTCCCCCACAGTCCAAAGACATGCAGGTTAAGTTAACTGGTGACTCTGAATTGACCATAGGTGTGAGTGTGAATGGTTGTCTGTGTATATGTGTCAGCCCTGTGATGACCTGGCGACTTGTCCAGGGTGTACCCCGCCTTTTGCCCGTAGTCAGCTGGGATAGGCTCCAGCTTGCCTGCGACCCTGTAGAAGGATAAAGCGGCTAGAGATAATGAGATAATGAGAAAATTTAGAGTAAAGGCAGCGGTTAATCCTCGCCTTACCCACTCGATAATTTTGGGGACTGATTGGCCGGGATTTGGGGAATTAATGAGTAATTTAGTGAAGAGTGGGTCCTGCCGTAGTTTAGCAGGGGGAGGTCCCAGTGTCGCATTGGCGGGAGCAGCTGTCACAGAGCCGTCTACGTCATCTCCGCGTCAGAGTGAGGAGCCACTGGCTCCTCCTCTTTCTATTGGGGAATCCCTTGCGGATTTTCCATTAGAGCAGTCGCGAGACGAGACTCTGCGGCATGCGTTTGACCAAGTGAGAGTAATCGATGGTCAAACTCTCCAGCCAAATGGCACCCCGTCCTTCCCCTACTTTGCAATTATGAAGGATAGATTATACAGAGTGACGCAGGACACTCAGACTAAAGAGCAAGTCACGCAGCTTTTGATCCCAAAGAGCCGCTGGGAATTGGTATTCCAGGCGGCTCACTTTAATCCCATGGCTGGACACTTAGGGCAGGATAAAACACTAGCCCGAATAATGGCCCGGTTCTATTGGCCAGGGATTCGCGGCGATGTCCGTAGGTGGTGTACGGCATGCCGCGAATGCCAGTTAGTAAATCCAGCGGCCATTCCAAAAGCGCCTTTCTGCCCTCTCCCATTAATCAAGACCCCGTTCGAAAGAATTGGGATGGATCTCGTCGGGCCATTAGATCGGTCAACATGAGGGTACCGCTTTATTTTAGTTCTGGTGGACTATGCAACGCGATACCCAGAAGCAGTGCCTCTTCGCAATATCTCAGCACGCAGTATTGCGGAAGTGCTCTTCCGTGTCATCTCCTGAGTTGGAATCCCGAAAGAGATTCTGACTGACCAAGGCACCTCGTTTATGTCATGTACACTGAACGAAGTGTATGGGTTGTTGGGTATTAAGCTGATCCGCACCAGCATGTATCACCCACAAACGGACGGTTTAGTTGAACGGTTCAACCGCACCCTCAAGAATATAATTAAAAAAGTCGTAAGTGAGGACGCACGTAATTGGGATTAATGGCTCGAACCCTTGTTATTTACAGTGCGAGAGGTCCCCCAAGCCTCCACAGGGTTCTCCCCGTTTGAATTGTTATATGGGTGTAAGCCGCGTGGCATTCTAGATGTGCTATGAGAAAATTGGGAGGAGGGACCTTCACCAAGTAAAAATGAAATTCAATACGTTATTGACCTGTGCGCAAAACTCCACACACTCACACACCTAACCCAGGAGAATGTGCGGCAGGCCCAAGAATGGCAAACCTGCCTGTACAACAGGGGTACGCGCCTTAGGGAGTTCGCACCGGGAGATAAAGTACACATACTGTTGCCCACATCAAGCTCCAAATTGATCGCCAAGTGGCAAGGACCCTTTGAGGTCACACGGCGAGTCGGGGACGTTGACTATGAGGTGAGGTGAATGGACAGGGGTGGGGCGCTACAGATTTACCACCTCAATCTCCTCAAACTCTGGAACGAAGAGGTCCCTGTGGCGTTGGTGTCGGTGGTTCCGGAGAAGGCAGAGCTGGGGCCGGAGGTTAAAAAAGGGAGCATTAGCATCGTGTACCTCTCCGGTCCCCTGTGGAGACCACCTCTCCCTGACCCAACTCGCGGAGGTTGCCCAGTTGCAGACCAAGTTTTCGGACGTGTTCTCGCCCCTGCCCAGCCGCACCAACCTCATAGAGCACCACATTGAGACATTAGCCGCCCTTACAGGCTACCCGAACAGAAGAAAAAAGTGGTTCGGGAAGAACTTGAGGCCATGCTCGAAATGGGCATCGTTGAGGAGTCCCACAGTGACTGGAGCAGCCCGGTGGTCTTGGTACCCAAGGCCGACAGGTCGGTCCGGTTCTGTGTAGACTATAGAAAAGTCAACGCGGTGTCTAAATTCGACGCGTACCCAATGCCTCATATTGATGAGTTGCTCGATCGACTAGGCACGGCTCGCTTTTACTCGACACTGGATTTGACAAAGGGTTATTGGCAGATCCCCTTGACTCCATTATCCTGAGAAAAAACAGCCTTTTCCACACCATCCGGCTTACACCAGTTTGTCACACTTCCTTTTGGGCTGTTTGGGGCACCCGCTACGTTTCAGCGGCTGATGGATAGGGTCCTCCGCCCCCACGCCACCTATGCGGCAGCATACCTCGACAACATCATTATTTATAGTAATGACTGGCCGCAGCACCTACAACACCTGAGGGCCGTCCTTAGGTCGCTGAGGCGAGTGGGTCTCACAGCCAACCTGAAGAAGTGTGCGATTGGGCAGGTGGAAGTACGGTATCTGGGCTTCCACTTGGGCAACGGGCAGGTGCGTCCCCAAATTAACAAGACAGCAGCAATTGCGGCCTGCCTGAGGCCCAAGACCAAAAAGGGGGTGAGACAGTTCCTGGGGCAGGCTGGCTACTATCGTAGGTTTATACCTAATTATTCGTACTTCACCAGCCCGCTAACTGATCTCACTGAAAAGGGGGCACCAGATCCGGTCCAGTGGATGGAGCAATGCCAGCGGGCTTTTTCTGAGGTGAAGGCTGCACTGTGTGGGGGGGCCACTGTTACACTCTCCTGACTTTTCTCTCCCCTTTATATTACAGACGGATGCGTCAGACAGAGGGCTGGGGGCTGTTTTGTCCCAGGAGGTGGAGGGGGAGGACCGCCCCGTGCTGTATATCAGTAGGAAGCTGTCGGTGTGTGAGGGGTGCTACAGCACTATTGAGAAGGAGTGCCTGGCAATCAAGTGGGCGGTCCTCACCCTCCGTTACTACCTGCTGGGACGCCCTTTCACCCTCTGTTCGGACCACGCGCCCCTCCAGTGGCTCCACCGCATGAAGGATGCCAATGCGTGGATCACCCGTTGGTATCTGGCACTTCAACCCTTTAACTTCAAGGTGATCCACAGGCCGAGGGCGCAGATAGTCATGGCGGACTTCCTCTCTCGTCGGGGGGGGGGGGGGGGGGGGAGTCGGCTGCAGGCCGGACAGCCGCCCGGCCTGAGCCGGGCGGTGGGGGTATGTGGCAGCGGGGGCGTGGTCAAGCATCGGTCTGTGACCGGAGGGCGGAGTCAGGGAAGGTAAGTGGCAGAATCACTGCACCTGAGGTTGATTAACATGTGTTTGTGTGTCTTCCCCAGTGACCACGCCCTATTTAAGGAGAGAGCAAGAGCAGAGGAGAGCTCTCTCCCGAACCAGACGGGTGTGTGCGAGTGTCTGTCTATGTGTTTTCTGAGAGACCACTGAAAAGTGTGTAAAATAAAAAGGTTTACGAAACTTAGTTCTATCCTGCCGTCTTCTGTGCTCCGCCCACTCTTACGAACTGCCACAGTACACAATCTAACTGACTCTGGATTGGTGGAGTCCAAACTGTTTAGAGATGGTTTTGTAACCTTTTCCAGCCTGATGAGCATCAACAGCACTTTTTCTGAGGTCCTCAGAAATCTCCTTTGTTCGTGCCATGATACACTTCCACAAACATGTGTTGTGAAGATCAGACTTTGATAGATCCCTGTTCTTTAAATAAATCAGGGTGCCCACTCACACCTGATTGTCATCCCATTGATTGAAAACACCTGACTCTAATTTCACCTTCAAATTAACAGTTAATCCTAGAGGTTCACATACTTTTGCCACTCACAGATATGTAATATTGGATCATTTTCCTCAATAAATAAATGACCAAGTATAATATTTTTGTCTCATTTGTTTAACTGGGTTTTCTTTATCTACTTTTAGGACTTGTGCGAAAATCTGATGATGTTTTAGGCATATTTATGCAGAAATATAGAAAATTCTAAAGGGTTCACAAACTTTCAAGCACCACTATATGTACCTTTTTCGCCCTAAAAAGGTACACATAGTTACCTTGAGGCCCAATAATAAGCTTTAAGGTGTACATTAGTGTAGACTGTACCATGGGGTACCATGGATGGACGGGATACATTCTGACAGTGTAGCATTCTGTTTCACTCCTTCTAACCACTAGGGGCAGTGAGATTCACCTGGGTAACAGACACTCCTTAGGACGAATCGGAAAGTTATTTGTAGATGACTGCCAGGGGAGATAGGGACTTGCAGCTGTCTAGCAGTCTGTGATAGAATTTTGGGAATTAAGCAACACACCAGATTGAGAATATAAGATGCACACCATTCACAGAAAGCTTCACAATAGCTTCCATGCCTCTGTTTGTGGTGTTCGGGGTCAAGCCATATGCTGATAACTCACTTCTGAAAAGCTCTAGTAGCTCTAGTGAGCTTTAAGGGTATTATTACTTTATCAGCTGTTATCAAGCTTAGCATCATTAACAGGAGCTAGTACTGCACAGAGTGATCTGGCTGAATCTTAATCATTTCGACACACATTGGGATGCCGGGGCACCTAGCATTTTCAGTATGTCAAGCTTCATGACAATGAAGCGTGTGGTCTGTGTCAGTGTGAGAGTTCTTTCTTAGTTTCAATATACAGTATATAGCCTACATGATATTTACTTGTGAACAATATCAAGGTAATATGAAGTATAATAGGGTGGCACAGTGGTGCAGTGATTAGAAGTTTTCTGTGTGGAGTTTAGATGTTCTCTTGCCTGCATGGGTTTCATCCAGGTTCTCCAGTTTCTTCCAGTAGTCCAAAGAAATGTGGATTAGGTCAACTGACTACCCTAGATTGACCATAGGTGTGAATGTGAGAGTGGATTGTTGTTTGTCTCTGTGTTAGCCTGGTGATAGATTGGTGACCTGTCCAGTGTGTACCCTGCCCCTCACCCAAAGTCATTTGGGATTGACTCCAGCTTCCCCGTGACCCTGACAGATAAGCAGTATAGATATTGGATGGATGGATGGATGGATGGATGGATGGATGGATGGATGGAGTATAATATGGGACCTAAAACATCCATCCATCCATCCATCCATCCATCCATCCATCCATCCATTATCTGTAGCCGCTTATCCTGTCCAACAGGGTCGCAGGCAAGCTGGAGCCTATCCCAGCTGACTATGGGCAAGAGGCAGGGTACACCTTGGACAAGTCGCCAGGTCATTGCAGGGCTGACACATAGACACAGACAACCATTCACACTCACATTCACACCTATGGTCAATTTAACCCTTTGATGCAAAACATGGGTCAAAAGTGACCCGGCTGAGTTTTTATCTTCTATATCAATGAATTAATAAATTAATTCAATAAATTAATTCCATCATTCAGTATTCAAGGTATTCCTCAATTAACTTGTTTTTGATCATCATACATCCTTATTTTATTTTTTCTTTTCTTACTTTTTGAATAAAAACCCTTTTTGTATCACTACCCTTCTAATGCACAACATGGGTCAAAAACGACCTGCATTCATTTTCCAGGTTATTTCATGTATGGCTGAGTGTTTCTATGATATACTTTTGAAATAAATTCATTTTGTCATTTACTTTTCCAAATATGGGCGGCACGGTGGTGTAGTGGTTAGCACTGTCGCCTCACAGCAAGAAGGTCCGGGTTCGAGCCCCGTGGCCGGCAAGGGCCTTTCTGTGCGGAGTTTGCATGTTCTCCCCGTGTCCGCGTGGGTTTCCTCCGGGTGCTCCGGTTTCCCCCACAGTCCAAAGACATGCAGGTTAGGTTAACTGGTGACTCTAAATTGACCGTAGATGTGAGTGTGAATGGTTGTCTGTGTCTATGTGTCAGCCCTGTGATGACCTGGCGACTTGTCCAGGGTGTACCCCGCCTTTCGCCCATAGTCAGCTGGGATAGGCTCCAGCTTGCCTGCGACCCTGTAGAAGGATAAAGCGGCTAGAGATAATGAGATGAGACTTTTCCAAATATGCAGTAAATATCTTGTTTTTGTTTAGCATAAATCATCATTTTTATTTTTCCTTTCTTAAGTTATGAACAAGCACAGCTTTTGTAATTCTACTTCAAGTTTACACACATGGGTCAGAAACGACCCACATGCATTTACTACAGCGTTTGGTGGGAACTGTGAATTGTGCTTGTGTCAGACATTTCACAGCACAGCACAGCGCCCTTTGCCCATCTAATACATGGAAGTAATGTTTTTCAATTGTTCTAACATTACCTTAGAAAAAAAATTGATAATGTTTAGGTTACCTTGAGAGTGAGTAGATTACTTGTCAGAAAGTTACAAGTAATTACTATTAGCTACCTAGCTGTTGGCATATTTTACTTTAGTTAGCTAATTTTATTGTAGTTGGCTTAGCTAACTGTGGCGGATATAAGAGGTGTGCGTGTATTTTTCCTCTTTCTGTAATTTGTTTTTTTTTAATTAAGAATCCCTAATACGAATGCATTCATAACCAGTAGCCAATCAGCAGGTAGGAATGTGACTGGATGCGTGAGAGCCAGAAGGGACACAAAAAGAAAAACAGGAAGTAGAGCAGAAGGTGCGTGGCGATAACGTTGATTGCGACGGTGTATGTGAAGACAGAAGCGGAGCGTTTGTCTTCTGCAACTTAAAAAACCCAGTTGTGCAACGACTAGTGACTGCCAGAGGTGCCTTGGAGTGCATAGCCAAGAAGCGTTGGTACACCTGCTGAGGAGAGGGGTTCAGAGTCGTGAAGGGGTTCGTTTGCCTAGACTTCGCTCGCTAAGCAGTTTGCAGTTCCCTGCCAACCAGAGACTGATCCGGCGGTACGAGGTGAAGTAATCCTGTGGGATCGTAGTGACAATTTCCTTGACCATTTTGTGCCATTTGTTAGCCCCAGCCTAGTCGAGACTGCAGCTATTGTCTCGCCTGATCTAAATTGTTTGACGCACACTTAGCGTTGTTGAAGACGGACATTATTCATGTTTAATTTGTTATTTTATCTATGAGGACTGAAAGTAAGGATTTCGTTTGCTGCTCAGCCATCCACCTGTGCATGTGTGGGTGGAGTTTTTTGTTGAACATTTGAACTTTTGAAGGACGTTTTCACCGGCACAAAGCCATTTTGCTTTATAACCAAAAGACTGTTGTTGGCCATGCGAGTGCAACTGTTGCTCGTGAAGAAGAACTGAACATTGCCATTAAGGGCTAAGGTGAATTGAATACCTGGGTTTCAATTTAAGTTTGTCATTATAGCTTCCTAACTTCCTTGTGTAAGTTTCCTTTGAGTTTTGTATGCATTCTGAACTAAACTTAATGGTTGAATATTAAGATAGGTAATGTTAGTTATAACTGAGCGCTCAGGTTAGGGTTAACAGTGAGTACAAAGTAAATTCAAACAGATAAGGGGAGTTTATTATATTGTTTTCTAAATGTATTTTTTCTATCTCTCTATTTCTCTACCTTAATTAGACAGTTCTGCTTATTAAATATCCATTTTGAATTTGAGTATTGCCCAAGTGGTGTAATTATTGTGTGTATATAACTTCTCTGGAGTAGGGGGTGTGTCATCCGATAATGCCAGGGCATTGTGGTTTAGGGCCATGCAGGGTAAGTCTCTCACATATACAGACACTGAATTTTGTTCACTATTCTTTAGGTTGTCACTGCGACATTTAATTTAAAATCACTAAAGCCTTTATAATATACCCTTTTGTGGTTAGTAAACTAGGTTCCAGTTAGTAGGCTTGGGGGGGGGTCCCAGACTTAAATCTGTTTCCTTCCAACCCCCTAGAAGGCATTACTTTCCTTTACTAGCGGACATAGGTACTGTTCATTACATTTTGGCGTCTTACAAACAGGATCATTCCTTTGTAGCCTTGCAAAGTATTTCCCATAATGTCTGAGATGGAAGAGTTAAGAGAACAGTTTGAGGCCTTACAAAAGATGGTGGCGGACCAGTCGGCCAAGCTTGGGGAACAGGCAGCTCTCCTTGATCAGACCAGACAAGATCATAGAGAGGCACTGTCAATGGCAAAGACAGTCGTTGAACAACAGACCAAGACTCCATCGACGTTGAATATACCAAGGGAGAGAAAATGCTCTGACTTTACTGGCAATCCATCCCAAGGCGAACCCTGTGTAGAGGAGTGGATAGCATCTATGAAATCGTCATTTAAAATTGGCAGAATTCCAGAGGAGGACAAGCTGGAGTGGCTGAGGCAACACCTCAAGGGTGAAGCAAAACTGACTGTTAAGTTCCTGCTAAGCGAAGACAATACCGATGTTGAGAAGGTTGTTAAAGTTCTGGAAGACACATATGGTGATAAAGTCCCTGTTGGCGCTCGTCTCAGAGAGTTTTACGATAGGAAACAGTTGGCAGGAGAAAAGATACGAGCGTACGCCTATGACCTACAAGAGAAACTCCGTACGCTGAAAAGGCGGGATCCAGCACGAATCCAAGACAAAGACAAAATGCTAAAAGAACAATTCGTACTAGGTCTTCGAGACGACCTCTTACGACGCGAAGTAAAGCGACAGGATAAAGAAAAACTGACTCAGTCGTTCCTTGACTTGATGGATGCAGCCATAACATGGTCTGAGGAAGAAAAGGGGGCCTCCACCATTGACGCAGCCAGGGGTCCAGTGCGAGGGGCCATCCACGCCACCAGTGCTGAGGACACATCTCCGTTAATGCTGAAGTCACTCCATGAGGCTATCTAAAAGCTATCCAAAACCTTGCTGCCCGTTAAGAGGAGCTCTTTAAAGCCGTTCATGGCGTGGAGCAGGGCACTCCACCCGCTAGACCTGTTAGGCCTCCTTTAAGAGACAGTGAGGGACGGCTTATTTGCTATACTTGTAATCAGCCAGGTCACACAAGCCGCAATTGCCCACAGGGTAAGCTAGCAGGCCATAGGGTGAAAATGGCAGCTGTTGCCACTTCAGACGGGAGTCACACTGACAGTGATAATCAAAGTTCCGGTGGCCCTGCCTCAGCTGGCATTATAGCTGTCAAATTTGCCAATGAGGAGCCAGGCCCCACAACTTCAACCAGCGCATTTGGTGAGTGCTTTACCCTTGATGTTCTGATAGATGGCATAAAGACCAGTTGCCTCTTAGACACTGGGTCGGAGGTCACAACCATCCCCAAGAGTTATTTCAGAGAGCATTTTCAAGGGACAGAATGTTCTCTGTCACCAGCCAAATGGGTACGCCTAACTGCCGCTAATGGTATTGAAATTCCAGTGGTGGAGTGTTTAGAGGCGGACATTGAATGTATGGGCAAACTGTTAAAGGGTCAGTGCATCTTTGTGTTGAAGGATAGCTGCAGTAGCCTTAAAGAAAGAAAAGCAGTGCCCGGTATTTTGGGAATGAATGTGATCGGAGAGCTGAAGGGTTTCCTAACGGATTTCAAGGGTATTAAGAAGTTGGATCGAGGTACACCATGGACAGGCCAGGCTAGTCTAAGTTGCGTGTTGGCTACCATTGAGGAGGGGGATCGGTGTGTGGGGCCTAATGGACGGATCGGATTTGTGAAAGTAGCGGGAAAACAGGCTGTCACAATTCCTCCGCGCAGTGAAAAGGTAATAGAGGGTCATTGTTGGATACCCCCAAGGGTAAAGTGTAAGGTACTTGTTGAGGCATCCCCCAGTGCGAACCTCCCTCGCGGTCTACTAGTGGCTAACGTCCTCGCTCAGGCTGCTGAGGGAAAGGTCCCAGTGCGTGTGCTCAATTCAAGCGAGAAAGCCATAACACTGTTTCCAAGATGCAGGGTGGCGGAGTTGAGCAAGCCAGATACCATCTTATTGAAGGAGGTGGTGTCCGTCGAGGAGCTGAATGGAGCTGCTCATGAAAAAGGTCAGCTATGAGGAAGCCCCATTTGTAAGGGGGGACACCCAATTCGCGGAGGGAGACACACCCCTGTCCATTCCAGTTCAAGCCAATCTCCAGGGCCTGACCCCAGCTCAGGTACAGAAGTTGGATAGTCTTCTGAGGAAGCATAAGGGTGTGTTCTCCCAGCATGACAGTGACTTTGGGTATACCACTACCGTGACACACCACATTCAGACAGGCAATGCGAGACCAATTAAACAGAGGCATAGGTGTGTACCACCCCACATCTTTCAAGAATTTAAGCGACATGTGCAGGATTTGGTGGCACAAGGAGTCCTGAAGGAGAACTGCAGCCCTTGGGCCTCTCCGGCCGTAATTGTTATTAAGCGAGATAACTCAGTTCGCTTCTGCTGTGATTATCGTAAGCTAAATAACATAACATTAAAAGATGCATACCCGTTGCCAAGAGTTGAGGAGTCTTTGGATGCTCTTGGAAAAGCAAGGCTCTTTTCATCCTTGGACTTGACGGCAGGGTATTTTCAGGTAGCCGTTCACGAGGATGATCAGGACAAAACCGCTGTCACCACACCATTTGGCCTATATCAGTGGAGCAGAATGCCATTTGGCCTCTGTAATGCGCCTGCGACATTCCAGAGGCTAATGGCGGTGGTGCTAGGCGATTTAACATTTGACGTCTTGCTGATATATTTAGATGATGTCCTCGTGTTCTCTACAGATTTCGACAGTCATTGTGAAAAACTAGACCTTGTGTTCACACGCCTGGGTGAACATGGGCTGAAGCTAAAACCCAGTAAATGTTTCATTTTGAAACCAGAGGTTCACTTCTTGGGTCATATAGTTTCCGCGGAGGGTGTTAGAGTGGACATGGAGAAGGTGGGCATGCTTCACAATTGGCCTGTGCCTAAGAATGCAGGGGATGTGCGGCAAGTAGTCGGGTTCATGTCATATTATAGGCGTTTCATTCCAAATTTTGCTCAACTGGCAAGGCCACTACATTCCTTGATGGGAAAGAGTAAGAAGGACAAGGGGTGCCAGCCTGTCCCTTTTGTGTGGAGTGAAGAATGCCAGGAAGCGTTTGATAGGCTAAGAGGCTACCTCATGTCATCCCCTATACTTGCGTACCCTGACTTTTCACTTCCCTTTGTGCTCACTACGGATGGGAGTATGCTCGGGTTGGGGGCAGTACTCAGCCAACGCCAGGAGGGGGTAGAGCGGGTTATCGTGTTCACCAGCCGGGGTCTGAGGGGTTCCGAGCGAAATGACAAAAATTATAGTGCATTTAAACTTGAGCTATTAGCCCTCAAATAGGCAATAACTGAAAAGTTTAGGGACTTCCTCATGTACTCCAGATTTACTGTGGTGACTGACCATAACCCCTTATGCTACCTGAAGACCGCTAACCTCGGCACGGTGGAACAGAGGTGGGTCGCTCAATTGGCTGAGTATGATTTTGAAGTACATTATAAGCCAGGGAGGGAGAACACAAATGCAGATGTGTTGTCGTGGCTCCCTCAACCACAGGAGCCTGAGGTCGCTGATACTGAGAAAGATTTCTTGATTATTCAGGCTGATGAAGTATGAGTCTGTTTGTGGCCTGGACAGGTGTCCCGCCAAGCTGCTGTCACAGCAAAAGTTCATGGGCATAGCTGGGACAAACTTCAGCAACTTCAGGTGAACGACCCTGTTGTGGGTCTCATGGCTAAGTACGCAAAGAGTATGTCCCAGCCCACTAAAAGTCAGCTAGGAGAAATGACTCCTGAATTGAAGCAACTGGCCTCACAATGGGACCGCCTGAGAATCCGTCATGGTGTTCTATTCTGTGCAATTTGTGACCCCAGAGACGGGGAAGAACTACACCAGCTCGTGTTACCCGAAACTCTGCGGAGACATGTGTTCAGCATGGAACATGAGCATGGGGACCATTTTGGTGAGAGAGGTACCTTGGCACGAATGAGACGAAGTTACTACTGGCCCTCAATGAGCCGTGATGTACAAGATTGGGTGAAACAGTGTAAACGTTGCGCACTGGCAAAAGACATATTTCCAAAAACCTGAGCCCCAATGACCTGTACTAATGTGATGGCACCTCTGGAGGTGTTGGCCATGGATTACACCCGATTGGAGATGTCAGTGGGGGGTTATGAGAATGCTTTAGTTTTAACTGACATGTTTACACGTTTTACAATTGCGGTACCCACTAAAGACCAAGCTGCAAAAACTACAGCTAAGGCAATAGTCAAGCACTGGTTTGTGTATTATGGCTGTCCCTCCAGGCTGCACTCTGATCAGGGCCGCAGTTTTGAAGCCAGTGTCGTGAAAGAGCTATGTCACCTCTATGGCATTTCCAAGAGTCGTACAAGCCCATACCACCCTGAGGGCAACGTTCAATGTGAGCGATTCAATAGAACAATGCACGACATGCTTAGAACGCTGGCACCGGAGAGGAAACGGAATTGGAAGAAGTAGCTTCCTGAGCTAGTAATGGCTTATAATAGCCACGTCCACTCCTCCACAGGATACTCCCCGTTCTACCTTCTTTTTGGGAGGGATGCGAGACTGCCTCAGGATATCTTGGGGGGGGAGAGACCTGGAGCACAGTGATGTTGACAATCTTGATGATTGGGTCCTTGACCATCATGAGAGGTTGAAGGTAGCAGCAGAGGCAGCTCGAGGTGCCGCCCAGGAGGCCTCATGGCGACGTAAGCGGTTGTACGACCGGACATCATGCACAGCACTTGTCAAACCAGAAGCTGGGGGGGCACCCAAAGTAGTACATTGAAATCAAATGAAGCATTGCACCTTTCAGACACCTACTAGGCGGGCAGTTGCACCTAGGCATGAGAGAGCTACACACAGTTCGGACACAGACAATGTGGAGCTAGTTTACATTCCACACACTTCTCAAAATGCACCCACATCAAATGAAGGTATGGGGGGTGGTCAAGGGGAGGAAGTGGGAGTTGAACAAGACACTGTCTTCGAGCCCGAGTTAGATGAAGTACCTAATAAGGGGGGAAAAGTAGACTCTGATGTTAGTTCTGGGGAGGGTTCGGTTATTAAGGGTCAGTCGGAGGATGCAGATGACTCAGACACAGATAATGAGCCAGTTCGGGAGACATGGCCCCAGAGAAGCACTAGAGGGCAACTACCTTTGAGATACCATGATAACTAACTTGTAATGTGGTGTTTAATTGTTTTTTTTTCCTTTTGGAGTATGTACTGTATCCTGCTCAGTATTTACCAAAGTTGAGAATCTGAGGGTATGTATATTGAGTAATGCGATGCTTGTGTTTTCTGTTAATATCTGAACTCTATTCTTTTCTGACAGTGTCTCTGGTGCCTAAGGAGAAGTCTCTGGTATGGCAGGGTTTGAAGGGGGGAAATGTGGCAGATATAAGAGGTGTGCGTGTATTTTTCCTCTTTCTGTAATTTGTTTTTTAAATTAAGAATCCCTAATACGAATGCATTCATAACCAGTAGCCAATCAGCAGGTAGGAATGTGACCGGATGCATGAGAGCCAGAAGGGACACAAAAAGAAAAACAGGAAGTAGAGCAGAAGGTGCGTGGCGATAATGTTGAGTGCGACAGTGTATGTGAAGACAGAAGTGGAGCGTTTGTTTTCTGCAACTTAAAAAACCCAGTTGTGCAACGACTAGTGACTGCCAGAGGTGCCTTGGAGTGCGTAGCCAAGAAGCGTTGGTACACCTGCCGAGGAGAGGGGTTCAGAGTCGTGAAGGGGTTCGTTTGCCTAGACTTCGCTCGCTAAGCAGTTTGTAGTTCCCTGCCAACCAGAGACTGATCCGGTGGTAATGAGGTGAAGTAATCCTGTGGGATCATAGTGACAATTTCCTTGTCCATTTTGTGCCATTTGTTAGCCCCAGCCTAGTCGAGACTGCAGCTATTGTCTCGCCTGATCTAAATTGTTTGACGCACACTTAGCGTTGTTGAAGACGGACATTATTCATGTTTAATTTGTTATTTTATCTACGAGGACTGAAAGTAAGGATTTTGTTTGCTGCTCAGCCATCCACCTGTGCATGTGTGGGTGGAGTTTTTCGTTGAACAATTGAACTTTTGAAGGACGTTTTCACCAGCGCAAAGCCATTTTGCTTTAAAACCAAAAGACTGTTGTTGTTGGCCATGCGAGTGCAACTGTTGCTCGTGAAGAAGAACTGAACATTGCCATTAAGGTCTGAGGTGAATTGAATACCTGGGTTTAGGCTATGCGCCATTCAATTTAAGTTTGTCATTATAGCTTCCTAACTTCCTTGTGTAAGTTTCCTTTGAGTTTTGTATGCATTTTGAACTAAACTTAATGGTTGAATATTAAGATAGGTAATGTTAGTTATAACTGAGCGCTCAGGTTAGGGTTAACAGTGAGTACAAAGTAAATTCAAACAGATAAGGGGAGTTTATTATATTGTTTTCTAAATTTATTTTTTTCTATCTTTCTATTTCTCTATCTTAATTAGACAGTTCCGCTTATTAAATATCCATTTTGAATTTGAGTATTGCCCAAGTGGTGTAATTATTGTGTGTGTATAACTTCTCTGGAGTAGGGGGTGTGTCATCCGATACTGCTAGGGCATTGTGGTTTAGGGCTGTGCAGGGTAAAGGCCTCTGCATGCTCTTGCAACAAGGCTTTCGCAGATAGCTTTTCGCAGACAGTTGTAATTTATCGTTGAGCGGGGAGTAATAGGCGTGCGCGATGTTATTCACCACCACAACGCAAGGGGGTGTGAAGTCGCGAAATCGCTAGGAGTAGTTGGTGGGTGTGGTTAGTGGAGTGTTTATCCTCCGGTTACTTATAATGACTAGGACTGGAGTCGTATAGATGTACGTACTTCCTCACTTCCTCGATCAACCGCTCTTCGTGCTGCTCCATCTTTGCTCGTGTTTTTAAAAATGGCGGTCGTGAAAACAAAACAAACCGGGAAAGTAGGGAAGCGGAAATGCGTGTACAGCGGATGTAGAGTGGACCAATCAGAGCCCTCTTGTCTGCGACGCTGTCTGCGAGGCTGTCTGCGGTGGTCACAATTTTTGGGAGGTGCGCGCAGAGCATCTGCGAAGGGGGGGGCTTCACAGATGCCATCTGCGACGCCATCTGCAAGGACTGGGTTGTCAGCATAAATTGACCTTAAGTCTCTCACATATACAGACACTGAATTTTGTTCACTATTCTTTAGGTTGTCACTGTGACATTTAATTTAAAATCACTAAAGCCTTTATAATATACCCTTTTGTGGTTAGTAAACTAGGTTCCAGTTAGTAGGCTTGGGGGGGTCCCAGACTTAAATCTGTTTCCTTCCAACCCCCTAGAAGGCATTACTTTCCTTTACTAGCGAACATAGGTACTGTTCATTACATAACTACATAGTTAATAAATAAATAACTGGCCCCATTCACTGCTAAAGTAATTACTTGAAACAAATTATTATTATAGTATTAAGACATTTAATTTTAAATCACACTTGGATGACCCATGTGTAGTAATATAAAAAGTATTTTTGTTCATAAAGTAGGAAAGAAAAAATTAAAGTAATGATTTGTGGTAATTAAAAACAAGATATTTAAAGAATACTTGGAATATTCAATCATAAAATAAATTGATTTCAAAAGATAGAGCAAAGAAAAACTCAGTCAGCATGAAATAACCTGGAAAATGAATGCAGGTCATTTTTGACCCATGTTATGCATTAGAAGGGGTGTGCATATGTTTTGCATCAAAGGGTTAAAGCCACCAATTAACCTAACCTGCATGCCTTTGGACTGTGGGGGTCGCTGGTGGGCCCCTGGGTGGTGGATATTTGGATTTTTGTTTGTCTTGGGTTAGCATCACAATTTCTTGACAGATCTTCACCAAATTTGACATAGAAGTCTGGGAGCAACCCAGAATTTTGCAAAACCTGGGCAAAGCCAGGTAACCTGCTAGTAATAAATAAAACTGCAAATCAGGGTTCTGAAATAGCTATTTGTTGTTGCGCCTTTTCCTGCATATTCAGTCATTTAAGAGAATGCTTAACTTTCATCATTAAACTAGACTGGATGTTTTACATAGAGTTGCTAAATAATGCTTACTATTATTACAATACTAAAAGCACTATTTGAGACACAGTGTAAGTATCGTCCCTGTATACAATGTATTAATGTGTACTGCATTTAAAGCAGGGGCGTCCATACAATCTCTGCAAAAGGCCAGTGTGGCTGGAGAGTTTCTTTCCAACCAAGCAGAAGGGTTGTATTGGTGGGTTGTATAGCTTGATCAAGGATGCTATTCCTACAGCTGCATCTGTATTTTTCTGGGATGATAATGACCTAGCTGTCATGCTCTGCCCCGGACATCCACTCCGGAGATTACGGATCTCTCACACCAGCGCCGATCTGGATCCGGGACAGGAATTCCTTCTCACCTGTATTCACTTCCTGGTTTTCACTGCTGTGTATAAATAAGCCGTTCTCAGACTCAGACTTTGCCAGAATGTCTTGTTTGCTTCTTTAGCCGTTTCTGTGCCTCTCTTGCTGTTCATGGTTATTCTCTCTAGTGACTTTTTCTTGTTCATGGTTTTTTTTTTGCATTAAGGGTTATTTCTGATTCATGGTTTCTTGCACTAAGGGTCTTTTCTTGTTCATGGTTTTTTGCACCAGCATTTTTGTCTTTGCCTGTCTCATGTTTTTGTCAAGTTGTTTGTCTCATTTTGTCCTGACTATTTTTGCCATTTGTTTTTTGTCATTTGTTTACTTTTTTGCCATGCCCTTTCTTCCCTGAATTAAATCATATTATTTATTGGATTACTGTCTGTGTTCTGCTTGTGGATCCTAACTTCACCATACCTCCACCCACCCTAACAGTATGTTCTGGCCAAGATGGATCCAGCGGAACTCGCCCATCTGAGAACGGCCATCCAGCAGCAAGGGACTCTCCTCGGGACCCACCAACAAGACCTACAACAAATTACCCAGAACCTTGCCACCCTGTTCAACGCACTCAACCTTCTCACCATGTAGATGCAGCACTGTCAAGCCGTGCCTACCCCTGCTCAGCCGTCTCCTACTTCAGCTCCTGCCACCGCCTTTCTCCACGAACTGAGACTTCCAGTGCCTCAGCCCTACAATGGAGAACCAGGTACTTGTAGATCGTTTTTGTCTCAATGTTCATTAATCCTAGAGCTGCAACCTCTGGCCTTCCCTACAGAACGCTCCCGGGTAGCATATACAATAACTCTCCTCACTGGCAAGGCCAGAGAGTGGGGAACAGCAGTCTGGGATGCCAATGCATCCTTTTGTTCCAGTTTCAAGGATTCCTCCGAGGAGATGAGGCGAACTTTAGACTGTTCTCTGTCTGGCCGGGAGGTGGCCAGAGAGCTCATAGAGCTGCAGCAAGGGTCCCGGTCTACCTTGGATTATGCTATTGAGTTCCGGATGTTGGCAGCTTCTTGTGGTTGGAACAAGAACACCCAGATCGACGCATCTACTTGGCTTGTCTTGTCTTGGCATTGGCTTGTCCGATGCCATCAAGGATGAATTGGTATCGTGGGAACTGCTGTCAGACCTCTCCAGCCTCATGGACCTCGCCAACCGCATTGACGCTCAGATCCAGCAACTGCGGAGAGAGAAGAACCGCCCCAGACTCACCTCCTCTCCACCTCCCGCCGTGTCCGTCGAACCCATGCAGGTAGACCGGGTTCAGGTGTCAGCGGAGGAACGACATTGCCAGCGGAGCACAGGGGCCTGCTTCTACTGCTTCTGCTGGGACACATCTGCTGAGCCTGCCCGCTAAAAGGACAAACCCACCAGTGAATCAAGGGGCCCTGGTGGGCAACGCTCGGAACCAGTCACCCGCTAATCATCTGTTACTTCCTGTCATCATTATCCATGACAACCAGTATCACCACCTCCAGGCCCTTGTTGACTCGGGGGCGGACAGGAACCTGATCTGCTCCGCCACTGCCAAGTGTCTGGGAATCCCACTACTTGCTCTTGATGTCCCTCTCACTGTCCTGACACTCAATGGCACTGGCTTGACCAGCATCACCCACCTTACCATCCCACTCACCCTAAGGATTTCCGGTAACCACTCAGAAACCATCCAGCTTCACGTCATGAACAACCCCCATGTACCCATCGTCCTAGGATTACCATGGTTAATACAGTACAATCCCCACCTTAACTGGACTAATAACACCATCCTGGGCTGGAGTTCTTCCTGCCTGGCCTCCTGTCTGAACTCCGCTCTTCCTCCCGCCAAACCACTACAGCCCTCAGCCAGCGAGTTTCCCAACCTCTCTCACATGCCTCCGGAATATCTGGACCTTAAGCTAGTTTTCAGTAAGACCCAAGCAGTGTCCCTCCCTCCTCACAGACCCTACGACTGTGGTATTGCCCTCCTGCCTGGGACAGCACCACCCAAGGGACACTTCTACTCTCTTTCTCCCACCGAAAGACAAGCCATGGAAAAGTACATCACCGAATCGCTGACAGCAGGGATCATCCCCCCTTCCTCCTCCCCAGCAGGCGTGGGGTTCTTCGTCGAAAACAAGGACAAGTCACTCCACCCCTGCATTGACTATCGGGGTCTCAACGCCATCACGGTCAAGAACCGCTACCCACTACCTCTCATGACCATGGCCTTTGAACTAATCCAGGGAGCCAAGGTATTCACCAAGCTAGATTTATGCAACGCATACCATCTCGTCAGGATCAGGGAGGGGGACGTGTGGAAGATAGCCTTTAACACCGCCACTGGTCACTACGAATACCTCGTGGTCCCTTTCAGCCTGACCAACGCACCTGCAGTCTTCCAGGCACTCGTTAACGACGTCTTAAGAGACTTCCTAAATATCTTCGTTTTCGTGTACCTGGATGACATCCTGATCTTCTCCCGCTCTCTGGAGGAACATCGGGGTCACGTCTGGCAGGTCCAACAGCGCCTGCTAGAGAACAAGTTGTTCGTCAAGGCAGAAAAGAGCGAATTTCACCAGAGCTCTGTCTCGTTTCTGGGATTCATTTCCCCGGGAAGGATCCAGATGGACCCCCTCAGGCTTGAGGCAGTTGCCGATTGGCCCACCCTATCTTTGAGATGAGAGCTCCAGCACTTCCTAGGATTCACCAACTTCTACAGGCACTTCATTCGCAACTTCAGCACGGTGGCCGGTCCTCTCTCAGCCCTGACCTCAACCAAGACCCAATTCAAGTGGGGGGAGGAAGCAGAGAAAGCTTTTTCTGTGCTCAAGCACAGGTTTACCACAGCACCCATTATCACCATACCCGATCCAACCAAGCAGTTTATTGTCGAGGTCAATGCTTCCGAGTCAGGGGTCGGAGCTATACTTTCCCAGAGGGTCAGTGATGACAAGGTCCACCCATGCTCCTTCTCCCACCGGCTATCCCCAGCTGAACAGAATTACGACATTGGCGACTGAGAACTACTGGCTGTTAAACTAGCCTTGGAGGAGTGGAGGCACTGGCTCGAGGGGTCGGAGTTCCCCTTTCTAATCTGGACCGATCATAAGAATCTGGAGTACCTCAAGTCAGCCAAACGCCTTAATTCCCATTAAGCCCGTTGGGCTCTCTTCTTCTCCCGGTTCAACTTCAAGCTTTCCTACTGCCCAGGCTCCAAGAACGGCAAACCCGATGCCCTGTCCAGGATGTTCTCCTCCCACCAAGAGGAGTCCAAGCCACCCAAGACCATCCTTCTTCCATGCTGCCTGGTGGGAACTGCCATTCTAGAGGTTGAGACACTTGTGCAGAAGGCCCTGGAGCAGGACCTCGGTGAAGGTAACCCCAACAACATTCCTCTTAACCATCTGTTTGTTCCCGGTCCTGTGCGAACCCAGGTGCTGCAGTGGGGTCATGGCTCCAAGCTGGCCTGTTATCCGGGAGCCACCCGAACCCTGGCACTCATCCAGCAGCGCTTTTGGTGGCCATCCATCAAGGAGGATGTCCAGGAGTTTGTGGCAGCCTGCGACACATGCTCCCGGAACGAGACAGCCAATTGACCCCCTGCTGGCTTGCTAAGACCCCTCCCGACTCCACATTGACCTTGGTCTCACATTGCCCTGGACTTCGTCACAGGACTCCCCAACTCAGGTGGCAACACATGCATTCTTATTGTCATTGACCGTTTCTCCAAGACCGTTCAGTTCATCCCTCTGCCCAAACTCCCCTCAGCCAAAGAAACCGCTGAACTACTCATCCAGCACATTTTCCATCTACATGGACTGCCCACTGACATTATTTCTGACCGGGGTTCTCAGTTCACTGCACAATTCTGGAGGGTTTTCTGCAAACTCATTGGGGCCACCTGTAGTCTCTCCTCAGGCTTCCACCCACAGACCAATGGCCAGGCAGAACGGGCGAACCAGGCTTTGGAGGTTGCACTCAGGTGCATGACATCCAGGGATGCCAGTTCTTGGAGTAAGTACCTACCCTGGATCGAGTATGCTCATAACACTCTTCCTTCATCTGCCACAGGTCTTTCACCCTTCCAGTGCTCCCTAGGTTACCAACCACCACTCTTCCCCCAACCAAGAGGAGGAGGTCACTGTACCCTCTGCCCAGATCTTCATATGCCACTGCAGGAGGATGTGGGCATTGGCCCAGAGAAAACTCATTCGCTCTGCCCTAGCATCCAAGAGGCAGGCCGACAAATGCTGCTCTAAGGCGCCCACTTACCAGGTGGGGCAACAAGTCATGCTCTCCACACGCCATCTGCCACTCAGAACTGTCTCCTGCAAGCTGGCTCCCAGGTACCTAGGACCCTTCCTCATGAAAAAGGTAATCAACCCATGTTCCGCCAGACTGGCACTACCACTCACCATGTGACGCATCCATCCCACGTTCCATGTGTCACAACTTAAACCTCTGGTCTCTAGTTTATTTTAGGTTTTATTGCTTTGGATAAGTATATTGTTTATGTTTTATAAAAAAAACTTCAAGGCTGACAGTGAAAACCAACAAGGCTTGCTCTTAATGAAAATGTATCTCTTTGAACAGACGTTAATGTCCAACAACAGGACGGCTCAGATGTCACATCTTCATTTACTGGGGCTTTGGCTAAAACTGACAGCTAACCCTTTATCAAAATTGTTAGAAGACACTTATGAGGTTGTGTAAACATAATTCCAGCCAGGTTTCCTTTTCCAAAAGGCACAACTGAGGCTCCAAACGTGGTAATAAAAACAAAGCGGCATGTCATCTCTATGCTTCCCCAATGATGTGCCGTTTTATGACATCTGCTCTTTTTCTGTGCCATAAACCGAGGTGTTTACATATTACAGCTCATTTAAAAGCATATTGTCCTATCAAAGAGCTAAAACAGGAAGCTGCTAACATTTTGAATAATGTTAAGCTATATATCTCATACAGTCCACAATATACTCCATTGAACATAATTAATAGTTCAGAGAAGAGCGCTTGAATATTGACATGATTGAAACATTTGACATTATATCGATCGAGGGATGATAATTATCAAACAATTAAAGATAAGGATTGAATGTTGTGAGATATTCTTATGGAAGAATCTTTGAGACTAGTAAGGAATTGATTTATCAGTTGTTACATCCCCAGGCAGAATTAAAGTAGGACAAAACATGATGAAATATTGATACCAATAGTTTAACAGCTCATGTTTTAGGCTAGCAGTTTGCAAATAATAGCAGATAATGTCTTAAGTAACAGAGCATATCAAAACAAAGAACTGAGCCAATAAACAGGAATAAAATTATAGTATTGAGCTTTAATACTTACAGTTTGTCTCTTCGCTGCCATCCAAACAATCCTGACTGAAGTCACATACGTACTTCTCTGATACACACTCCCCTGTCAGGCATTCAAACTCCTCAGGCTGGCATGGCTGACCCGACACACACATCACAGCCCATATCAAGACAGAAGGCCACACAAGTGCTTGCATTAGGCTTTCTGACAGGCAGGTCACATAAATATGAATACATAAACTCAGCTTCAAAACAAAAACTGTCTCACACACAGACAGTACTCCTTAATCCAGAAAGAAATGTGTAAATTCTCGAGTCTGAATTTGACAATGAGACAACAGCTTACTCAAACCAACCACAGGCCATAAATGACTTTTACGACGGTTACAAAACAATGTTTATCTGCAGCCAATGACTTCAAAGAAGACTAAAGTCAACGCTGAAGTCATTAGCTGCAGATAATGTACAGGACACAATCTGTAATGTAAATGGCAGGCACACCAGAGTAGGACTTCATCAATGCACTTTCCACTCAGTTAAATGTAGTCGAATTGAAAACATGAATGGCGAGTCAAGCCACATTGTGTTATGTGTCATTAGCTCAGTTTGCTAGCCCATGGCTGGATTAGTAATGTTCTCTCAGGCATTATCACATTTATAAAGAATCAGTGGATAAAGGATGATATCCAGACACAGTATTAACTGGGATAAGAGTCATGTTGGTTATATTACTGTACAACCTTCATAGGAGACAAAAACAGTGATTGTAGCTGTCACATATCCTGTATAATTGATGTGCACAATGTGTATAATAAATCAAATTTAAATAGGAAGGAAAAAAGATAGAAGCATCATATCTCTTCTAATTGTACACTGGCTTTTTATTATATGTGATGATAGGAACACATTTTAATCTGTTTATAGACTAATTAAGGCCATTTTAAGGTGAAACCTATCTTTGTACTTATTGTATGTGACTTACTGAAGCAGAAACTGATGTGATTATATAAATTTTCAGTAGATCCTAAAATGGGTTTTAAACGAATTTGATGCCTAGCAATAGTGTTGCAGACCTCGAGTTGGCCTCATGGTTAGTGTCCGCCTCTCAACCGGGAGATTGTGAGTTCTACTTACAGTTGGGTCATACCAAAGACCATCATAAAAATGGTACCTACTGCCATCTGGCAAGGCACGCTACAATACAGATGCAAGTAGGGAAGTCAAACTCTCGTGGTTACCCTAGCTGTATAGGCGAGAGGCTGAGGGCTATCGAAACGAAGGTTGGCGCCACACCCATACACCTCAAAAGAGCTGGTTAGTGCTGGGATAGGAGACTGCCTGGGAATACCAGATTCTGGTGTGGAAGGGACTTTGACTCAAATAGTGTTGTTGTAATTGAGACCTGTGTCAAGACCACTTTTTGAAGGTCTCATCTCAGAATCGACCACATTTTTACTCTGTCTTGTCTCAGTCTCAGATATAAAGGACTTGGGATTTTATTTCAAGACTGGTCAAGACCACAACTGTGGGGATTTTACTAAATTGCCTGTGCATAGTCTGATTTATTTGTGAACATCTTTCCTGTGACTGGATGTAAAATTCCTGTTTCAAATGCAACCAATAACGTGACTCATTTGCTAATTTTCTAACGGCTGTCACCCCCCCCACACACACACTGGTCTGGTCCTGGTCTTGACTCAGTCTTACCCTGCCTTGATCTTGACTTGATCACAACCCCTCAAAGTCTTGGTCTTTTCTTGTCTTGATACACTTTTGTCTTGGTCATGACTTAGTCTCAGTTTAGGTGGTCTTGACTACAACACTATCGAGCAAGAGACCCAAACATTTGTCAGAGTTGACTGTTTCAAATTGTGCTCTGTCAAAAGAATTAATGGATGTGCTGAATTGGCTCACCCAGCCAATTAGAACAGTTCCTAGACTCTACTGGTTATAACCGTCAAGCTCGATCAATAATGGTGTTAGCTTGATTGATGAAATTATTAATTAATTAATTAAAGGCACTCAGTCACACATCTTGTCTGAAGGGATAAAAGATCTTGACTCACCAAGATTACTTTCTGTCTCAGTGATTCATGAGGTTAATTGAATGTTGGAGTAAAGAGGACACTTGACAGGCTGTGCTTTTCCTAAATGCCACCTAATAATGATGTCAGTTCTATACACATACCAAACAAAGGAAGCCAAAGCAGTGGTAAATTAACTGATCTGGGGTGATTTTAGAATAATACAATAGCAGTCAACCAGTGCTTGGTGTGCTGGAGGAAAAAACGATTTATATAACAGCAGCAAGGCAAGGGCAGAACCTAAACTGTGTATACGTACAGTATAGTGGTGTCCAAATGTCAGAGAGCGTGAGGAGAAAATGCTTCTATTTTGCATCATTTTCTAATTTAATACAACAAATTTATATTACTGACAACAACTTGAGTGAAAAATAGAATTTTTGAAATATTTACATGAATTTCAGAGTTCCTTAGTATTTGGTATCATCTTCTTTTCACTTTAATGACAGTGTGCACTTGGGCTAACATGGACTCATAAAATCTGATGATCCATTTTAGACCAAATCCATTGGTGTATCATCTGAACACATGCTTCAACAGAAGAGATTAGACATGAGGACAATCTGACCTTTTGTACAAAGTGGTTAACATGGTCAATATCACACATTATTTACATTTCAAAAGGGACCAAGTGAAATAGTGCTGAATCTTGAATATCAATTCTTCAAAATATTCAACATTTACTTTCCTTCTTTCAAATGTTTCAAAATTTTAAAACCTTCTGTTTATTTCCAATTTTAAATGGAAATTATGGTCTCGGACTCCTTTTTTTGTTGTTTTAAGTCAGTCCAGTTCTGTAGCTGACAGGTGATTAACTCCTTAAAGTCCAGGTTATTATTTTTTTTAAATTATCTTAAGACATTTCTCAGTACCTACTAAGAATTAAGAAGTAAGCACAGTGAATATAGTAGTAAAGCAAGTACAATTCTCAACAGTAAAGGTATTATCAAGAGCAGAAAAAATAGGGAAAAAAGCTTTGTCTTTCTTCCTCCCTGAAGGAGGGAAAAAAGAATGAAGGTCAGTTTATTTTGAAAACACTGTGCTAATTGATCAGTGGCGGAACTGTCTTGGTTGAATTAGGAAGAAAGCAACCAAATTCTTGAGAATGACTAGAAAGAAGGTCGCAGAATATTGAGAGTGATGAGTGAGTGCGAAATGAGGCATTTACATTAATTTCACACTCTCAGATGTGAGACATGAGGAAGAGCATGTGAACTGATTCAGTGTGTGTATATGTAGGGGCGGCACGGTGGTGTAGTGGTTAGCACTGTCGCCTTACAGCAAGAGGGTCTGGGTTTGAGCCCTGTGGCCAGCGAGGGCCTTTCTGTGTGGAGTTTGCATATTCTCCCCGTGTCCGCGTGGGTGTGCTCCGGTTTCCCCCACAGTCCAAAGACATGCAGGTTAAGTTAACTGGTGACTCTAAATTGACCGTAGGTGTGAATGTGTCTGTGTCAGCCCTGTGATGACCTGGCGACTTGTCCAGGGTGTACCCTGCCTTTCGCCCGTAGTCAGCTGGGGGATAGGCTCCAGGTTGCCTGCGACCCTGTAGAACAGGATAAAGCGGCTAGAGATAATGAGATAAGATGAATACTTATTTAAAAAAGCAAGACAGCACCCAAATATTTACAAAGAGCATCTTGTGACTCCTACATCAATATAAATACTGTGCTGCCGTACAACCACATATAAATGTTAAGTATATCAAGGATACAGGTGACACCTCCTCCATATATGCAAACTGCCTATAATTGCTGACACAGAGCAATATTTTGCTAACTGCTTTGAGTTCTTCTTGTTTAGGCCAGCTATTTGCAGCCCTCTAACACAGAGTCTATGGACATGTCCAAGACCATAAATGAGACCCACCAGATTTGTACTATAGCCACCTATTCTAAAAGCATCCACTAATGGCTGGTATTTTATCATTTTCTCAGAAAAACACAAGTCCATATATGCATCAGAACAGCATCCCACTTCTAAAATCACAATAGTTTTTAAAACATCAACAACTATGTTAGGGGAGTTAGGGGAGTCTTTTATAACATTTTTCAGAGCAACATTGTTAATCAAATTTGAAAACTAGCTCAATTGTATTTTTGTTTGTGTGTATTACAGATTGTCCATATACTTTCCGCAGCTCTGTCGCAGTTATATTAACAATGCGATCATGACAAGCGGTGTACAGGCCTTTAAATGCTGGTAGGGTTGCCACCTGTGTCTGACAAAAATCCTGGACATTTCGACCATCCAATCGACCTTTTTGCTTGTAAGCAACGGCGCTCTTCACACATCTAACCCAAGACAAAAATTGCCCTTCTACGCCGAAATTGTATTGCTCTAATTAGTAAAAATGACGCTTTTGCTAGTTATTTGTTTAGTTAATTGCTTTACATAATATAGCAAGTCTTCATTATTTTGGTTTATTTCCAACAGTTTTTGGTTGTGGACACCTGGGGGCAGTAGTGGGCACAGGTAAAAGGGGAATACATAATTAAGTTGTTTGTTTGCTTATCTCATTCTCATCTCATTATCTCTAGCCGCTTTATCCTTCTACAGGGTCGCAGGCAAGCTGGAGCCTATCCCAGCTGACTACGGGCGAGAGGCGGGGTACACCCTGGACAAGTCGCCAGGTCATCACTGGGCTGACACATAGACACAGACAACCATTCACACTCACACCTACGGTCAATTTAGAGTCACCAGTTAACCTAACCTGCATGTCTTTGGACTGTGGGGGAAACCGGAGCACCCGGAGGAAACCCACGCGGACACGGGGAGAACATGCAAACTCCGCACAGAAAGGCCCTCGCCGGCCATGGGGCTCGAATCCAGGACCTTCTTGCTGTGAGGCGACAGCGCTAACCACTACACCACCGTGCCGCCTTGTTTGCTTATGTGGAATAAAAATAAATAATCTAATTTTTCATTGTATCTAAGAATACCTGAATGTAACAATGTAAGGTGTAGTGTCAAACAGCTTACCTGATTGCTTAGAGTGTGGTGTGGGCTTTGCTTGTGCTTGCCTGTGCCTCTGCTGCTCTTGGCTAAAAAAATACATAGGAGGACATATAACTGAGTACATACAGGAGTAGGCAGATAAGACTATTTGGATTTCATTTAATTCACCAAAACCTTACCTAATCTTCCATTTATATTTGGTGTTTTTCTTTGCTGTTGCTATGAGTCCTGGCTGATTTTCAATGAATGTCTTGAACTCAGTACAGGACAACTGAAAGTTTAGCCTGACTTGAAGCTCAGCCTTCACCATTGCAACAGAGTCTGTTTCTTTTATCAGTCCAAGCATCCTCCATTGCCCCCTTTCCACCAAAGCAGTTCCAGGGCTGGTTCGGGGCCAGTGCTTAATTTGGAACCGGGTTTTCTGTTTCCACTGACAAAGAACTGGCTCTGGGGCCAGAAAAACCGGTTCCAGGCTAGCACCAACTCTCTGCTGGGCCAGAGGAAAGTACCGCTTATGTCAGCAGGGGGGCGGAGTTGTTAAGACCGACAACAATAACAAGACCGCGAAAGATCGCCATTTTTAAGCGACGAGAAGCAGCAGCTGTACAAACGCAAAGTCAGCCATCATCATTATTATTGTTGTTGTTGTTGCTGCTGCTTCTTCCATGTTTTTGCTTTGATATTCGTGCCAAGGTTTATGCAAACGTAGCGACGTAAGTGACGTATACAGCGACGTAATGACGTATTCAGCGACGTAATGACGTGGCTCCGCTTAGCACAGCGAGCTCAGAAAAGCAAACTGGTTCTCAGCTGGCTCGCAAGTTGAAATACACATTTTGCCCATTATGTACAAAAAACCGGGACATTCAGTGTCCCGGATTTTTTTTTTTTTTTTCCGGGACAGACCATGAAAATCCGGGACAATCAGGAAAAACCGGGACAGGTGGCAACACTAAATGCTGGACAACCATTCATTATATGCACTGTTTCTATTGTTTCATCATTGTGCAACAAGCAGCATGGTTTATGACGCCTCGGAAACCACAAAGAGAGGTTATACTGAGTTGGAAGGGCTTGCACTCTAGCTTTGGTGACAAATTTTAGAATGCCTTCGTTGACAGCTGGATTGTGCAGTGCTACATGAGAAACAGTGTGATCGGCGCACTAAAGGCACGTGAGTTTGCCTTGAAGACGCAAGTTCACCCAGTGAGCACGTTGTTGTGAGTGAAAAATACTGGAGAATCTCATACCTGCATGCCCGGCCGTTAAGCTTTTTACTGATTCCGTCATGATGTAGAGTTGCCTCCACATGCACATTTAAGTCCATCATTAGCTCCTCACTGACGTTCACCTGAGCGCCGCTTGTATGTATCCAGCTCAACTCTGTTGTCACTACTGCACAGGTCGTTCAAATCCGGCCAATCCGAGCGCACCCTAAATCCACTGGCATGAGTATCCAATTTTCCATTAGGTTTCTTCTTGAAGCCAAGGAAACTTGGTTGTCCGCAGGGGACAGGGGAGATCTTGCGTTTCCCTAAGTCTAGCAGCAGTGAGCCCCCGGGCCATTTCCCGAACTGTCGCATCATCGCTATTTAGCATGCACAACAGGTGACTTATCTGGGTAGCTGTGTAGATCCACTCGATGTTTGGAATTCCAAGGCCCCCCTCTAATTTTTTTTCAGAAAGACGATGCTCCTGGTCATGTGTGTTTAGGTTCAGCCATTTCCTCACCAGTTCCATGGTCTTATTGTTCAGTCCATTCAACATTTTTTTTTAGTAATGTGAACGTTGGTGAATAGATGTTTTGAATTTTGGAAAGAGCTATCTCCCGAATTGCCTGAAGTTTCATGCAGATTGGCAGAGGGCATTGATCGATCTGGTCTAATCTTGCAAAGTATTCCTTGCAGATCACTTCCAGCTGTTCCTGCCATTTGCCAGCTACACTTATGTCCCAAGTAGCTGTATGTTTCATGTCTTGCATAGACTTGAATCTCGTTCCCAGCAATAGTAAATGAGGGAGGGTGGTCGTGCTTTGCCTATACCACCTGTTGCCACCGCTGCGCCATTCATAGAACACTGCACATTTGCTGGTCTTGACCTCAAGCCCAGACCATTGCAGAAAGCGATCAGTGTATATGTATGTATACACACAAACATACATTCAATTGGTCTGAGTTTGTCAGTAAAGCCGTTGAAAATGACACTAGCCAGACTACAAACATGGACACTCAGAACTACAACTCTCAAAAAGCACAGCGCCCCTTGTCACTGGCTTATTGATGTCAACTGTCACTGATTATCAATCACGCTACTTAAGCTCCTCACTCACACCTTCAGTGCGAAGTATTATTCTGTTTCTCACTAGTTCATACTGAGCCTTTCATTTCTGCCTGAGTCTCATATTTCTGACCCTCGCTGTATCTTTGTTTACATTTCCTGTTTTGCCTGTATTGCTCTGTTTACTGATCGACCGACCCTTGCTTGCTTTCTGACTATGCTTCCTGTCTCATGATTTGGCTTTGTCGCCAGTTTGTACCCCACTCTCCCCTGCACATACATCTGTAAGTGCCTGCACTCTGACAGGATACTTTGCCTATCATGGATGTAGCAGAAGAGGCGAACAAACTGCATTGAATGCTCAGGGATGACTTCTAGGAGAAATTCAACAGATGCTTGCAGACCTCAACACCCAAATGGCGCAACTTGCAACTGTGATGTTGCAGGCCCTTCTAACGTGTCCTGAGTCTTTTCCCAGTCCTGTGCTGCAACTTCCCATTCTGGAAAAATATTCCAGGAATGCTCTCGCCTGTAAGGGATTCTTACTTCAGTGCTCCATGTACTTCTCCACTATGCCTAATCTCGCTGATGAACACAATCACTAAGTTTGTCATTTCTCACTGGCAAGGCATTACAATGGGCAAGCACCGTTTGGAAAAATGGGGGTGAGTATACAACTTTGTATGAATGATTCCTCACATTGTTTAAGAGTGTTTTGACCCCAAACCTGAGGGAATCGAAGTCTGGGAAAGTTTGCTCACCATATCGCAAGGTTCCAGAGGAGTTGCCGAGAATGCTCTGGACTTCAGAATGCTAGCTGCAGCCAGCAGATGGAATGATCCAGCATTGAAAGCTGTATTTCGCCAAGGTCTTTGTCCAGAGATCTTCAGTGAACTGGCATGTAAGTATGAGCAACTAATGCTGGACTCCCTCATTGAACTAGCTATATGTATAGATCATCTATTGACCCAACAACTCTCGATGAAGGAAAATCTCAAACCTGTCCAAGCTTCTAAAGACAACACACCTATGGAGGTATCCCACGCCCATTTGAAACGTGCTGAGTGTGAAAGACGAAGGAGAGAGGGTCTGTGTTTTTAGTGCAGGAGTTCTGAGCATCTGATTAGCCAACGTCCTATCCATATGTCCCACACCGGCCCACCTGAAAGTGCAGCCTGAGCAATGAGTCCGGTGAGAGAATTCAATACAAAATCCTTTAAAGTTCCAGTATTATTAAAATTGTCATCCTCCACATGTGTTCTGTCTGCTTTTGTCGACTTAGGGGCAGAGGGGAACTTCATCAGCAGCACGATCGTCCAGAAGTTCGACCTGCCCACAACCCCTCTGCAAAGTTCACTCAGCATCAGAACCATTGATGGAGGACCTATAGGTGATGGTCTTGTCACCACTCGCACTGCTCCCATTCAGACACAGGTGGGAGCACTACACTCGGAACTCATCTCCCTCTATGCGACCACAACTGTAAACCATGACATCATTCTTGGTTATCCCTGGCTACAACGTCACGACCCACTTATCGGCAGAATAAGGAAATTCTCCAGTGGTCACCCACCTGCTTTCAGAATTGTCTCTCTCATCCCCAAATCAAACTTCCTCCATCTCAGTAAAGAGTCCACAGCCGGATTCCATGGAGAGTGTTCCTGAGTGCTATATGGACTTGAAAGAAGTTTTCAGTAAGGGGAAGGCCTGCGACCTTATGACTGCGCTATTGATCTACTACTAGATATGTTACCGCCACATGGTCACATCTATCCCCTATCCCAGAAAGATCATTCTGCCATGGAGGAATATATCCAAGAGGCCCTCAAACAGGGCTGCATCCGTCCCTCCAAGTCTCCCGCATCAGTCAGCCTCTTCTTTGTGGAGAAATGAGGTGGTGGGTCTCCGGCCATGCATCGACTATAGATGATTGAACCAAGTCTCAGTCAAGTATCCCCATCCTCTTCCCCTTGTTTCAGTAGCTCTAGAACAGCTCCGATCTGCCAAGATCTTTTCTAAGCTTGACCTACATAGTGCCTACAACCTCATTCAAATAAAAAAGGGAGATGAATGAAAGACTGCCTTCAGCACAACTGCCAGACATTTTGAGTACCGGGTAATGCCGTATGGCCTTTCTTTGGCACCTAGCATGTTCCAGTGTCTTATCAACGACATGCTAAGGAACATGCTAGGTAAGTTCATCATTGTCTATATCGATGATATCCTCATCTATTCTCCTGATGAGAGAAGCCACCAGGATCACATCCAAGCCATTCTCCAACACTTGCTGGCCAACCATCTCTATGTGAAGGCAGAGAAGTGTGAATTCAATCAGAGCCAAATCTCCTTCTTAGGCTATATCATCAGCGCAGAAGGAGTCAGCATGGATTCTGCCAAAGTATCTGCCATCATGTCCTGGCCCACATCCACATCGGTAAAGGACCTTCAGCGTTTCTTAGGCTTTGCCAACTTTTATCACTGTTTCATTAGGGGCTTCAGCACGATTGCTGCTCCCCTAATGGCCCTGCTCAAGAAGGGACCAAAGCACCTTCAGTGGAACCCTTTGGCAGAAGGAGCATTCAACTGACTCAAGCATGCCTTTACCTCTGCCCTAGTTCTACAGCATCCTGACCCAGCCAAGCCATTCACCGTTGAGGTAGATGCATCTGACACAGGGGTAGGAGGAATCTTGTCTCAGTACTTCAGTGAGAGACACAAGCTCCATCCAGTAGCTTTCTTCTTGAGGAAACTCACCTCTGCTGAGAGGAATTATGACACTGGGAACAGAGAATTGCTCACCATCAAACTAACCCTTGAGGAGTGGAGACACTGGCTGGACAGAGCTACGCATCCCTTCATGATTCTGACTGATCACAAGAACCTTGAATATCTTCAAAAGGCCAGAACGTTAAACCCACATCAAGCCAGGTGGGCACTTTTCTTCACTCGTTTTGATTTTACAATCTCGTTCCACCCTGGCTCGAAGAACACCAAGGCAGATGCCCTATCCCGAACCTTCAATTCATCACACCAAGATTCAGTCTCTCACCTGATTCTTCCATCCCAGTGCTTTGTATAATCCATTACTTGAGACCCGGACCAAGAAATGAGAAACTCCCAACCACAGACAAGCCCCTTTAATCTTCCACAAGGCCTCCTTTACACTTCAAAGGATCTCTGAGGCTGACTCATCACTTGGGCCCACACATCTCCCATCATGGGACATCATGGCAGCCAACAAACACATCAGATGCTCAAGAACAAGTACTGGTGGGAGAATATGCTCACATCTGCTCCTGCTCTGAGTGTGCCCAAGCTAAAGTTCCCAGAACCCCTCTTGCCAGCAAACTGTGTCCCCTCCCAATACCTCAAAGACCCTGGTCCAACCTAGCCATTGACTTCATTACAGGACCCCCCCAAGGCAACACCACTGACAAATTCTCCAAGTCTTTGAACCCCATGGTGTTCCAAACAGCAGAACTAATTTTTCAACAAGTATTCAGGTACTATGGCATCCCTGAGGACATAGTAAGTGACCAGGGCCCTCAGTTTATCTCACATTTCTGGACTTGCTTTATGGAACGATTCGGGGTATCAGTAAGCCTAACATCTGGTTATCATCCACAATCTAACAGTCAAGTGGAATGGGCTAACCAAGAAATTGGGTGTTTCCTACGAATCTTCTGTATGTGGAACCAGGGGCACTGGGCCTGATTCCTTCCATGAGCCGAGTATGCACAAAACTCTCTCAAACACTCCACGATTCAGCTAACACCTTTTTCAGTGCATACTCTGCTACCAGCCGCCCCTGTTCCCCTGGGATGACTCTCCAATTCAAGTACAAACAGTAGAGGACTGGTTCTCTTGCAGCTAAGCAATCTAGGAGGAGGCCCACCAACGTTTAGAGACCATCAATGCTAAGTACAAGGAGTATGCAGACAAGCACAGAGGTAACAATCCAGACTTCTCCCCTAGTGATAGAGTATGGGAGCCTGAGCTTGTGAGTGAGATTGAGAGGTACCAACTAGATAGTTGGGCTCACCTCAATGCATAGCTTGGGCTCTGGAACCAATTTCTTGGAGAGGGGTTGCACACTCTTCCATGCTGGAGTTGCCAATGGTAAGTGGCACTGGGCAGGGGTGGGGCTATTGGTAGCCCCCAGTTCGGCACGCTAACATTAGAGTTCTCCCCAGTAAATGAGAGGGTCGTTTCCCTGCGCCTTTGAGTCGGGGAACAGTCTCGGACTGTCATTTGCACTTATGCGCCAAATGGTAGTTCAGAGTACCCAGCCTTCTTGGAGTCTTTGAGTGGGGTACTAGACAGTGCACCATGAGGGGACTCCATTGTTTTACTGGGGGACTTCAACACTCATGTGGGCAATGACAGTGAGACCTGGAGGGGTGTGATTGGGAGGAACGGCCTGCTCAATCTTAACCTGAGCGGTGTTCTGTTGTTGGACTTCTGTACCATGCAAGGTTTGGTCATAACAAACACCATGTTCGAGCATAAGAGTGTCCATAAGTGCATGTGGCACAAGGACACTCTAGGCTGTAGATCAATGATTGGCTTTGTAGTCGTTTCATTGGGTCTGCGACCATATGTCTTGGACACTTGGGTGAAGAGAGGAGTAGAGCTGTCAACTGATCACTACCTGGTGGCGAGCTGGATCAGATGGTGGGGGAGGAGGCCGGACAGATCTGGTAGGCCCAAACATGTAGTGAGGGTATGCTGGGAACGTCTGGCAGAGGCTCCCGTCCGTTGGATCTTCAACTGCCACCTCCGGCAGAGCTTCAACTTCATACCAGGGAGGACAGGGACATTGAATCCAAGTGGACCATGTTCTATACCTCCATTACTGAGGTGGCTGTGTGGAGCTGTGGCTGCAAGGTTGTTGGTGCCTGTCATGGTGGTAATCCCCGACCCCGGTGGTGGACACCTGTGGTGAGGGGAGCCGTCAAGCTGAAAGAGGAGTCCTATTGGGCTTGGTTAGCCTGTGGGTCTCCAGAGACAGCTGACAGGTACCGACAGGCCAAGCAGAACGCGGCTCTGGCGGTCACTGAAACAAAAACTCAGGTGTGGGAGGAGTTCGGTGAGGCCATGGAAAGCAATTTTTGGTCCGCCTCAAAGAGATTCTGGCAAACTGTCCAGCGGCTCAGGAGGGGGAAGGCATGCTCTGTCCTGACTGTTTACAGTGGGGATGGAGTGCTGTTGACCTCAACTGGGGACATCGTCTGGCAGTGGAAGAAATACTCTGAGGACCTCCTCAATCCCCCCTTCATGTCGTCTGAGGAGGACACAGTCTGAGGGTGCTTGGGAAGACTTGTCCATCAGAGGGGATGAGGTTGCCAAGGTGGTTAAAAAGCTCCTCAGTGGCCAGGCTCCGGGGATAGAGATTTGTCCTGAGTTCCTGAAGGCACTGGATGTTGTTGGGTTGTCTTGCCTGACATGCCTCTTCAACATTGCATGGAAGTCAGGGACAGTGCCTCTGGATCAGCAGACTGGGGTGGTGGTCCCCCTTTTTAAAAAAAGGGGACCGGAGGGTGTGTTCCAACTATAGGAGGATAACACTTCTCAGCCTTCCCAGGAAAGCCTATGCTGGGGTGTTGGAGAGGAGAGTCCAGTTGATAGTCAAACCTTGGATTCAGGAGGAACAATGTGGTTTTTGTCCTGGTCATGGAACACTGGACCAGCTCTTTACCCTTGCAAGGGTACTGAAGGGTGCATGGGAGTTTGCCCAACCAGTCTACATGTGTTTTGCGGACCTGGAGAAGGCTTACGACCATGTCCCTTGTGGTGCCCTGTAAGGGGTTGCTTCAGGAGTATGGGGTTTGGGGCCCACTACTGCGGACCATTCAGACCCTGTATGACCAGAGCAGGAGTTTGGTTTGCAATGCCAGCAGTAAGTCTCCCGGTGCATGGGAGACTCCACCAGGGCTGCCCTTTGTCACCAATTCTGTTCATAACTTTTATTGGCAGAATTTCTAGGCGCAGCCAAGGGGCGGAGGGTGTCTGGTTTGGTGGCATCAAGATCGCATCTCTGCTTTTTGTGGATGATGTGGTCCTGTTGACTTAATCAATCTGTGACCTACAGCATATGCTGGGATGGTTGCAGATGAGTGTGAAGCAGCTGGGATGAGGATCAGCACCTTCAAGTCCGTGGCCATGGCGCTTGGCCGGAAACGAATGGAGTGCCTACCTCAGGTCGGGGGAGTTGCTACCTCAAATGGAGGAGTTTAAGTATCTTGGGGTCTTGTTCATGAGTGAGGGTGGGGGGAGCGGGAGTTGGACAGACGGATTGGGGCAGTGTCAGCAGTGATGTGGACGCTAAACCAGTCTGTTGTGGTAAAGAGAGAGCTGAGCCAAAAGGCAAAGCTCTCAATTTACTGGTCCATCTACATTTCCACCCTCACCTATGGTCACAAGCTGTGGATAGTGACCAAAAGAATGAGATTGTGGATACAAGCGGTCGAAATGAGTTTTCTCCATAGGATGGCTGGGCTGTCCCTTAGAGACAGGGTGAGAAGCTTGGTCATTCAGGAGAGACTCAGAGTAGAACTGCTGCTGCTCCTCCACATCGAAAGGAGTCAGTTGAAGTGGTTCAGGCACCTTGTTAGGATGCCCCCTGGATGCCTCCCAGGGGAGGTTCTCTGGGCATGCTCCACCGGGAGGAGACCCTGGGGCAGACCCAGGACACGCTGAAGAGATTACATCTCTTGGCTGGCCTGGGAACACCTCAGTATTCCCCTGAAAGAGCTAGTGGAGGTGGCCGGGAAGAGGGAAGTCTGGGCTGCTCTGCTTGGGCTGCTACCCCCCAAACTGGATAAGCAGTAGAAAATGGATGGATGTAATAATGCTTCATAAAACTGGAATAATGTGCTATATTTTATTCTTTGCTCATTATAATTACTGTATGTAGCAAAAGTGTCACTATTCATTACTAATGTCATGTGCTGTAATGCATAACCTTTAACTAATAATGACCTGTGCATAATTATAAAGAACCTGCAAAATGTATTCGCAATTGCAAAAAGATTATAAATATTTAAATTGTCATCACTGAGTGCATCAAGTCCAGTGAATATTGTTAATGACTACAACTATTTCTTTATAATTATGCACAGGACATTATTAATTTTAAAGGTTGTGCAATATAGCACATGGCAGCATATTGCAATGAATAGTGATACTTACATTACAACATAGAGTACCAGTCAAAAGTTTGGATGTACGTACTCATTTTTTACATTGTAGAACAATACTGAAGACATCAAAACTATGAAATAACATATGGAACATGTATGGAATTATGTGGTAAACAAAAAGTGATAAGAAAATATGTTTCATACTTTTGATTCTTCAAAGTAGCTAGTGTTTATCTCAAGAAGCTGGTTAAGATGATGCCAATAATGTGCACAGCATCATCAAGGTAGTCACCTGGATTGCTTTTCAATTAACAGGTGTGCCTCGTCAAAAGTGAATTAGTGCAATTTCTTGCCTTCTTAATGTGTTTGAGATCAAACAATAAATAGTAAACTAGATAGATACTATGACTGTCACAGTGATTTGCACGAGTTCTTACAAACCGGGATGTCTGATCACCATACCCTATAAATCTGGAACGGTAAGAGATAGAGAATGACGCTTAGTGAGGGGGAAAAAAGCCTGTTTTTCATGGATCATTCTGGTTTGGTGATCTGGATCAGCACCAAAAGTCATAGCAACTTCATCAGGGCTGCCAACTTTCCCAAAAATGTAGGAGTGAGATATTTTTTTTGGGGGGGGTTGAGCGGCACAGCCGCAAGTAGTCGGGGGGTCACAGGCGCAAGTAGACAAGAAGACACATATTTAAGTAAACGGTTCTTTATTTCACTAAAGTTTAGACTTTTGAACATACATAAAACAAAATTATTTTGCATCATAATGTTGCCATGTTTACCACTATGTTTGAGGGTGACGTGAAAAAAATAGAGAAAGCCACAAGGTGTGCAAGTGTGACGGCCATGAGCTTTTGAGTAATGATTGTTTTTTTTTCTGTTTAGTGCGTCTCTCTAATCTGTCTTGAAGCGCAGGTGTGTGCAAGGGGCGGGCAGCTTCTAATGGACTATGGCTTCCACCGGCGCGCAGGTGGAGCCTCTCCTTTAAAACGAGCGTCACCCGCGACCGAGGGGAGCTTCCCTTCTTTCTTCTCACCTGGACTCTACAGACAGACAGCACGTTTCACTCCACTCCTGCGTTTGCATGCACTGCTGGTGGCCTGCCGTCCCTCTTTACACTATTGACTTTGATCGCAGTTTTTGTTGGAACTGAGATTTTGGGTCTTTTAAAAAATAAATAATACGTAGGATTTTTCCTTGCAAACGTCGTGTCGTCTCCCCTATTCTTTTTGGTATTGTGGTGACTCCCCTAGGTCACAACACAAGCATTATGTGAAATGCAGCATGTACACATCTGTCATATTCTCTTATTTTAACTTACAATGATTAACAATTTTCTTGGCGAAGGCAGCTTTATTTAGGGTTGTATTGTATGCTTTTCTTTGGGACAATATCAGTTTCCCCAAATGAGGTGGTAACAAAGACTTTTTTTTTCAAATGTGGAGAATGCCAGTTGAGTCTGTCTCTTACAATAGTCCTTGCCCCAGCAATGCCTTTAGACAAACACTGTAAACCCCCTTTCAAGCCCATTAAGATTCAAGGCCTTCTTTGAAGTGCTCAAAATATCAAAAATCTAACTGTGACATTCATATATTTGTTTTTTTGTTTGTTTTTTCTTTTTTTTTTTTGGGGGGGGGGGTGTTCAGGTTCAGGTTTTATGTTCCTGATTATACTGGCCTGTGGCCTTCTTGGAGGCCTTGATGACACTGGGTGGGGCTCCCATCTGAAGCAGGGCTCCAAATCAGCCATCTTTATGGCCATGATTGACGAGAGGGTGCCATCTAGAGCCAAGCTGTTTCTCGTCTTTGTCTTGTTCAGGCCCATCGCAGAAAAGACCCTCTCAGCATCCACGTTGGAGTGTGGCAGAATGAGGACAAGCTTTGCAACAGCAGAAAGCCTAGGAAACTCTCTTACTCCTATCACCTGTGCCAAATAAACCAAGAATGCATGGAAATATGCCCATACAATGACTTTTTATCTCTTGACAAATAAGTACGGGGCGGCATGGTGGTGTAGTGGTTAGCGCTGTCGCCTCACAGCAAGAAGGTCCGGATTCGAGCCCCGTGGCCGGCGAGGGCCTTTCTGTGCGGAGTTTGCATGTTCTCCCCGTGGCCGCGTGGGTTTCCTCCGGATGCTCCGGTTTCCCCCACAGTCCAAAGACATGCAGGTTAGGTTAACTGGTGACTCTAAATTGACCGTAGGTATGAATGTGAGTGTGAATGGTTGTCTGTGTCTATGTGTCAGCCCTGCGATGACCTGGCGACTTGTCCAGGGTGTACCCCGCCTTTAGCCCATAGTCAGCTGGGATAGGCTCCAGCTTGCCTGTGACCCTGTAGAACAGGATAAAGCGGCTAGAGATAATGAGATGAGATGAGACAAATAAGTACAGGTTGAATTGATTCACTGACAAAATTCAGATATACAAGCATCTACCATGATCCTTAACATGTACTGGTACGAAAAAGGTGCAAAAGGTTTTTTCTACTTTGTTCTTGTAAAAATGTTTACCTTATTTTTCCGGGTAGCCATTTCAAACCAGAATCTTTCCATTTCAAGCTCCTCTGGGGGCTGCAGAGGTGGCAATGGCATGGTTTGGTACTCAAGGAATTCTTTAGCCAGTAGATCCTGCTCCCCCGGCCCATGGTATGGCAGCAGGTGGGGAAACCTGAAAGCAATGTTGTGTTTGAGTTTGATATATGGTTATCAACTAACAGCAGTAAATACATTCATTTTAAGAGATGCCACTTAGGGACAGCTAATGCTCCATGAAGCTAAATTCTAGGTTTAAAATGCTCTCCACTAGCCTGCCCATGTCACTGAATACTCATCTCCCTACAGTGCTAGTTGGAATAATTCAATTGAGCTTGTTGTCTCCAGTGGAAGGGAGGAGTTAAAAAGCTGAGCAAAGATGCAATCAGTCAAGGCAGCCTACCAGTCAAGGACACCTGAAATCTTTAAAAACATCAGTGGGTCGGTTTGTTACTAGACTACCTTTTCATAAAATTGAGGACATTTTATTAAAAATAAGAAGTCGCAATGGCTGAAAGGTCCTTACCTCTCAACAAAGTAATGGACATCTTGGATGTCACATTCGGACCTCTGATGAACATCCACAAATTTGGTGTGCTGCAGTAGGGGCTCCCTGAAGGGAAGTTTCTGCAAGGCATAGGCCACAGCAGTAGTCAGAAACGCCAATGCCGCCTCATGAAATTTCTCCACATGTTGTGGGGTGATGTCGCCTTCTTCCAATAGCTTGTTGACCTTTCCCCTGGTGGTGAGGCCAATGTTCAGCTTTCTTCCTGCCAAACACACAACAAATTAGTTATTAGTTAAGCTGAGTTATTCTGATGATTTACAAGACATATTGGGCAAAGACCATAGTGACTTTGGGCTAACCAAAAGCAAAGGAGCAAGACAAAGCATCATACACAGTTCCAATATACTGTAGTTTGGTTATAATGGTTCATAATCAAACACTGACCTGGTAAATGGGTTGCCTTTTCTTTGAAGGAAATTTCCAAAGCCTGCTCACAGTCCTGCAGTGCTGTTGGTACCATGAATTTTGAACACAGCTTGCGAATGAATTTCTGCATCTACAACACATACATTTACACGTAAAACAGTGGGAAAAACTTGCTCCACAAGCTCTCAACAGCAGCAACATAAACCAGAATGAAAAAAGACAACAGAATTACATTCTGCTCTCCTATTGTACCTCATCATGTAACAAATGAATTGAGGGCCGCTCCCGCTGAAGGAGGAGATTGAAGGTGGTGAATGTTGGTAAGCACGCCTGGAGGAACAGTAGGTAAACCTCAGTCATGGGGTCACTAAATGCTGCCCGAAGCCTCCTGAACCTCGGGTGACTTTCATCTTGAAAAAACAAAAACAAACAAACAAGGTCGTCAGTAACAGAAGTGCACAGTTAACTGTCCAGTGCCATTTTTAGCATTTGCATATTAAAAATGATTTCAGGTGCCATACCAGCAGATTTGAAGTAGCTGGCCAGAGGGTCGTACAGTCTCAGGATCCGAGTTACACAGACCTCAAGACTCAACCAACGAACCGCAACATGCATGAGGACCTCCATGTACTGCAATTCATGGAGCTCACAAAACTCTGTAACAGACATTCAATTATAAAATCATATTCAGTGTTTACCGCAGAACATTTGTTAGTCAAGGTAGGTGCGGGAGTTGGCCGGTATCAGACACATCATCATTAGAAAGGCTATATTGTGCCGTTTTATATGGAATATGATATGGAACCCCCAAAATAAATATCTTATACAATTTTCTGTAAAGTAACTTCAGAAATTACATTCACAATATAAAATCTTTATCTTTTCCGGGGACCTAGTGTAAGGTAGTACATGTAGGTGGTTGTTGTCAAGTTGGCCGCCTTAACTGTAAAGTGCTGGGGGAAACTCTGATATACAACCCCGATTCCAAAAAAGTTGAGACAAAGTACAAATTGTAAATAAAAATGGAATGCAATGATGTGGAAGTTTCAAAATTCCATATTTTATTCAGAATAGAACATAGATGACATATCAAATGTTTAAACTGAGAAATGTATCATTTAAAGAGAAAAATTAGATGATTTTAAATTTCATGACAACAACACATCTCAAAGTTGGGACAAGGCCATGTTTACTACTGTGAGACATCCCCTTTTCTCTTTACAACAGTCTGTAAACGTCTGGGGACTGAGGAGACAAGTTGCTCAAGTTTAGGGATAGGAATGTTAACCCATTCTTGTCTAATGTAGGATTCTAGTTGCTCAACTGTCTTAGGACTTTTTTGTCGTATCTTCCGTTTTATGATGCGCCAAATGTTTTCTATGGGTGAAAGATCTGGACTGCAGGCTGGCCAGTTCAGTACCCGGACCCTTCTTCTACCCAGCCATGATGCTGTAATTGATGCAGTATGTGGTTTGGCATTGTCATGTTGGAAAATGCAAGGTCTTCCCTGAAAGAGACGTCGTCTGGATGGGAGCATATGTTGCTCTAGAACCTGGATATACCTTTCAGCATTGATGGTGTCTTTCCAGATGTGTAAGCTGCCCATGCCACATGCACTAATGCAACCCCATACCATCAGAAATGCAGGCTTCTGAACTGAGCACTGATAACAACTCGGGTCGTCCTTCTCCTCTTTAGTCCGAATGACACGGCGTCCCTGATTTCCATAAAGAACTTCAAATTTTGAGTCGTCTGACCACAGAACAGTTTTCCACTTTGCCACAGTCCATTTTAAATGAGCCTTGGCCCAGAGAAGACGTCTGCACTTCTGGATCATGTTTAGATACGGCTTCTTCTTTGAACTATAGGGTTTTAGCTGGCAATGGCGGATGGCACGGTGAATTGTGTTCACAGATAATGTTCTCTGGAAATATTCCTGAGCCCATTTTGTGATTTCCAATACAGAAGCATGCCTGTATGTGATGCAGTGCCGTCTAAGGGCCCGAAGATCACGGGCACCCAGTATGGTTTTCCGGCCTTGACCCTTACGCACAGAGATTCTTCCAGATTCTCTGAATCTTTTGATGATATTATGCACTGTAGATGATGATATGTTCAAACTCTTTGCAATTTTACACTGTCGAACTCCTTTCTGATATTGCTCCACTATTTGTCGGTGCAGAATTAGGGGGATTGGTGATCCTCTTCCCATCTTTACTTCTGAGAGCCTCTGCCACTCCAAGATGCTCTTTTTATACCCAGTCATCAGTGTTGGGAGTAACGCGTTACAAAAGTAATTAATTACTGTAATGCATTACTTTTTGGTGTAACGCAGTAATGTAAGGCATTACAGGGAAGAAAATCTGTAATAAATTACTAGTTACAATTGCAAGTAACGCACGTTACAATGCATGTTTTACGGTTTTTATATTTTTTTCTTCATAAGAATGTTTGATGATTACCGCGAGATCAGCTTCTGAATCTTTCTATTTCCGGCCGCGCGAAACATCCCGCTACCCTTCACTTCGTGTCTCGAGCTGGCACCGGCAGACTGACAAGGATGGAGTCCGATAGCTCGTTCTCTAGATGGGCATATGCCCACTACTTCGAGTTTATTGAAAAGAAGGACCACAGGAACATTTCAGTTAAATGCAAACTGTGTGTGAAACCAAAACCTCTTTCCACATCGACAAACAGTACAAGCAATCTGACGAAGCACTTGCAAAGGTGCCATAGCACCACAAAATTAGTCAAGTTAGCAAGCGGTGAGACAAAGATTGATGAAACGCCACCAAAGCAGCCGAAATTGATGTGGAGCCGGCCTGACAATCTCCAACCACGAGAGGTGAGAAGGCTCATCGCCGAGTACATTGTGGAGGACATGATGCCACTCTCAACGGTGGAGTCGCCCGCCTTCAGGAAAATTATCTCCAAGATCCCAGTGGCTGCTAGCAAAGAGGTAATCAAGGCTACGTATCCTCATTGATGCTCTTGTTTTTACCTGAATTTTTAATTTGTATTGGATGTTGACCTTATATCAAAAATGAGGGAGTCGTTGTCTAGTTCTGGCCGATAAGAAAGTTTCGCGTTTCATACCTTTTAAATCAAACGTGGGGCATTTTGGCTGGAAGTCATGCTGAAAATGGGGTCACGTTGCGTGGTATAGAAGGACTAGCCTCCATGAGCGCATGGAAAATGTTAAGAATTTAATACCGTGCCTACATATCTGCAAATTGCAATAGGGCTTACTTTCTAGATGTCAAATATCTACTATGAAAAATATGTGACATGCATGTTTCATTACATCTAGAAATTAAGCCTACGGTGTCTTTACCTGATTATCTGAGGTGGTATTACTGCCAAGTACTGGTGTGTTCTCCCAGACTAGCCTATGAAGCAAAGATTCCCTTAGGAAAGATCAGGAATCAGATTAGGAGTCTTATATTACCTGTGATTCGACATAAAGGCATGAAACGAAGCCCCATTGATGTCAACACAGAAGCTATTACTGAATTTTGCTTTTCAGCCCTATTCGGACAGAACTAGTTCAATGGGGGGGGCCTAGGGTAAAGATGATGGGTGTACATTTTAGGTGTCAAACTCAAGGGCCGGGGGCCAAATGTGGCCTCCAAAGTCATTTAATGTGGCCCTCGAGAACATTTGACTTGTGTATTTATTGATAAAAAAAAATGACTTGAAGCAACATTTTGTGCACAAGAATTTTTAAGTGGGCCCAGGTTTGTGTAACAGTACATACAAGAATATATGATGGGAATTAGTACCGGTATGTGTGTTAATGGCCTAGCTTTAAGAGTATACATTTCTGCATGCACAATTTCAGTGCATGTTTGAATAAATATTGAATTTGGCCCCCGACTTAATACCAGCTTTTGATTTCGGCCCACTGTCAATTTGAGTTTGACACCCCTGTTGTACATTATAAGGTCTTTAACCAAAGCTGTTATTTGGTGTTAATATGTGGCTATTGCCTTATGTTTTAATGTTTTTCAGACTGTCCTTCAAAGCAGAAAAACATTCACAAAAGACCTGGACAAGGCATATGCAGTCATGGCAAGAGAACTTAAGAAGACCATCGAAGGGCAGTGCTACGTATCCACCACCGCTGATCTTTGGAGTTCACACAACCGAAGCTACCTTGGGGTTACAGTGCATTGGATCGATGACACCTTGAAACGGAGGAAGGCGGCAATAGCTTGCAGAAGATTCAGAGGTCGCCACACCTATGATAAAATTGCTGCAGAGCTGGAGGACATTTTCTCTGAATATGGCCTTACTCATGAAAAAATTGTAGCATGTGTGACCGATAATGGGAGCAATTTTGTGAAGGCATTTCAGGAGTATCAGCATGTTGAGTCTGAGGAGGAGGCGGAGGAAATGGATGAGGGGGAGGAGGAGGACAGTGACGGAGGGGAAGTCCACTTCACAGACCTCCAAAGTGTGTTAAGTGCTGCTGATGATGAAGATGCTCAAGTTGGGCTATGTGTACTGCCGCCACACCATAGGTGTGCGGCCCATACACTGAACCTAATTGCAAACAATGAGGTAGACAAATGGCTTGCAACCAATCCAGAATCCAGAGCAATCTATCGCAGTGCTATGGCCAAGTGCTCTTCACTGTGGACAAAAGCCAGTCGCTCCACAGTTGCAGCTGAATGCGTTGAAGAGGTTAGTGATAAAAAGTTGATTGTCCCCACAGTGACACGGTGGAACTCTTTTTTTGATGCATATGCAAGAGTCACCGAAATGTCTCTCACTGACATCAATGAACTGTGCACACGCTTTCAGATGAAACGTATGAATGACAGAGAATACCAGTTTCTTAAAGAATACTGTGCCATTATGAAGCCTTTCACAGTCGCACTCGACATCTTACAGGGTGAGGACACATGTTTTTATGGAACGCTTCAACCTACCCTTGAGGTGCTCATGGCCAAAACCTTAACCATGAAAAATGGTCTATCACCAATGACCACTGGGCTGCGGAGATAATTGTGGGGGCAATCAAAACCCGATTTGCTTCCATTCTTGATTCAAAAGCTGCCCTACTGGCTGCTGTTTCAATGCCCAAGTTCAAGCTTCGGTGGGTGAAAGAGGAGACTAGAAGAGACCACATCACTCTCCTGCTTACCACAGAGTGCCGCACCATAACAACAGAGGAACCTGCCGCCCTGATGCCTGAACCTGCTGCCACTGCCCCAAGCAAGGATGACTTTTTCTCCTTTGAGGAGCAGGTTAATGCCTCGGCTGATGCTCTCATGTCAGTAGAAACAGAGGTAACATCATACTTGAATTCTGCCCCTGTGATGGAAAGTCTCCATCTGTTTCCAAGAATTAAAAAAATTGCACTCCGTTACAATACACCGACACCATCAAGCGCACCAGTAGAATGGCTGTTCAGTCTGGGCAGTCTTGTGCTCACTCCAAAACACAATCGCCTTAGTGATGAGCGCTTTCAGCGCATTCTTCTGATGCGCTTCAATAAATTCTTCAGTAAGGAAAAAGATTGTGAAATTGCTTAAATGCTCACTGTCCTTAGACAGCCAACCTCATACCCTATGTTCTGACAGGGTTTAATTACCTGAAATTACTTGCCTTCGGGGGCCAGAGGCCTAAGCACTTTGTTCTTGTTTTTTAACTGTTTCTGCTTTTTTTAACCCTATGACAGTTGTAGTTGTGAGTGACTGTCTTCTGTATAATTGATTTCTAAAGTCTGGGCAGAAGGCCGACAAGAGAGACTGAAATTGTTTTGGTTTTTTTTTTTTGGTTGAAGTCTGGTCAGAAGTCAGACAAAAGAGACTGAAATGTACTGGTTAGCATTTGAGGGCCAGTAGGCCAAAACACTTTATAGATCAGTGTTTACATCCTTTTTTCAATTGTTACATTTCTAAGAGGATTGAGTCATTTTCCATTGAAAACATTAAAGGCATTGAAATAAAATATTTTTATCCTGTTATTTATTTATTTCAACAGAGTTCATTTAATGGTTATGTGCAAGTTGTGGTGCAGAATGTATAGGTAGGACAAAGACATAAATGGGTATAAAATATGATTAACAATACAGCTAGAACTATCTTCAAAGCTATAAATAAGGGTTACATTTACATGTGTATACTAATAGCGAAAATGCCGTTTGCTATGAAATTGAAGAGAATGGCTGGTGGAAGAAGGTGCTGGTGTGCCTGTGCCTGCTGTGGCAAGAAGGGAAAGGACAATATATCTTTTGGTATGGTTAAGAAGCAATTCATGTTGGTTTCATGTCAGTCTACAGGCTCACAAAACACCTCCTGGATGGCAGGTGAAATTCATGACACATGAGAGATTTGCACTAGGGATGCCAAATCCTTATTTCCAGTCATTTTGGCGAGAGTAACTAAAAGTAATGCAAAAGTAGTGTAATGCCTTACTTTTTAAATAGAGTAATATTGTAATGTAAGGCATTACTTTAAAATGACAGTAACAAGTAATAAGTAGTGTATTACCATTTTTGAGTAACTTGCCCAACACTGCCAGTCATGTTAATGACCTATTGCCAATTGACCTAATGAGTTGCAATTTGGTCCTCCAGCTGTTCCTTTTTTGTACCTTTAACTTTTCCAGCCTCTTATTGCCCCGTCCCAACTTTTCTGAGATGTGTTGCTGTCATGAAATTTTAAATGAGCCAATATTTGGCATGAAATTTCAAAATGTCTCACTTTTGACATCTGATATGTTGTCTATGTTCTATTGTGAATACAATATCAGTTTTTGAGATTTGTAAATTATTGTATTCTGTTTTTATTTACAATTTGTACTTTGTCCCAACTTTTTTGGAATCGGGGTTGTATAATGATCTGTAGTTTGCCCTTACAATTTTATACCATCAAATTATATACCTGTCAATTACCCTTTTTGGTTTGTGCTGCCCTTGAACCATAGGCCAACATCAGTTGCGAAGTCCTCCCAATCAAAACTGGACACCTGCAAAACACAAACTAAACTGTAAAAACAATGCATGTAATCTGAAAAGTTCCATCAGGCCAATACTCCCATCACAAAAAGCTGCCCCGGCAGATTTTGCAGTGTTGTGAACCACATGACATGGGCAGCCATGGGCGTAGACATTTGGGTGCTTCTCCCGGACTCTAGAGGTGAAATGTAACTGAATTGTCTTGGCCAGCCCTAAGGGTCCCATCTGCATCTCATCATTGCTGAGGAGTGTGCTCCCATCACCCAATCAAGCATCCAGCCAGAGCAGGTCATGATATATTTTACCATATTAACATGCCATTGTTGTGTGTTATGCCTGATGTAAAGACTCTCGTCTCTGAGAGCCTACCACACAGATTTAATACTTGACATTTTTAGGGCATACCTAACAACGTGTTTTCTTTCTCTCTCTCTCCCCCCCCCCCCCCCCCCCAATCTGTCCCTCTGAGTTACATGTTGATCCTGGGATTGAGATGCTGGCCTCTTCTGCCCCTCGGACCTGCTTGATCCATCCTGGTGCCCTGTGTCTGGTCGGAGTTTTATCGCACCGCTCCTGTGAAAGATGGCCCCATGAGGACAGTTGAGGGTTATACCTGTTAAAACTGTTAATATTATAGTCAGGCTGTCTGTTGTTGCCCAAATGAGGATGGGTTCCCTTTTGAGTCTGGTTCCTCTCGAGGTTTCTTCCTCATGTCGTCTGAGGGAGTTTTTCCTTGCCACCGTCGCCACAGGCTTGCTCATTGGGGATAGATTAGGGATAAAATTAGCTCATGTTTTAAGTCATTCAAATTCTGTAAAGCTGCTTTGCGACAATGTTTATTGTTAAAAGCGCTATACAAATAAACTTGATTTGATTTGATTTAGAGGCAATGGAGTTGCGTGAACCAGTATTTACAGCAGCATTGTCCACTGATAGACCCACACAACAACTCCAAGGAATACCCTTTTCTTCCAGGGTGGCATTTATTTTTGCAAAGATGACCGCTGTCCCACATGTTGTGCCACTGGTGGTGCACATCCCAAGAAACCGATGGACAACTTTGCTTCCCAGAAATATACGGACAGTTAGTGGGTTCATCTTCTCTGATCCTGTAATAACAACATGAAAGCATAAAAGGCTTGCATCTTCATAGTGTATAGATATTTAAAAGGTAAAGCTTAAAAGATTAGAATGGAGGAGAATTATCAGAGCCAACAGTTTGGGAAATACCTGTATCATTAGAGCCACTGGTAATTAGTGTGTAAGGTGCCATTTTCATTTTTTTCACCAGCTCATCCATGAAATATGGGGCCAATGCGCCATTCACGATACATGACGATTTAGTCCGAGCACACTTGTAGTCTTGTACTGTTTTGGAGTCTTTGAAGCACTCCCGCAGTGTCTGTGCCAGGTGATCAGCAAAAGCAAGGGGAATGTTGTGCTGAATTAATGTGGCAGTCAGTTTCACTTCAGCCCTCCTTGTCTGTAAGAGAAGAAATTTTGTTGAACCCATGACAATAACAATAAAAACATATTCTATTCTATTAGCACTCCTAGAATAACAGTTAGGTTTAAAGAGGCACCAGAAAAAAAGAAAAATCTTGAACCATGACACAGGACACAAGACCATGACACATATCATACCTCTTGTTCAGACATCCCCCCAACAAGGGGAGCAGACACAGCATAATTTGTTATTGAGACAGTGGACTGTAGGGCTCTTTGCTTGTCCTGGTGGCTTTTAGTTTTAATGTGGCGCACCACATCAGCCACACCCTGGTGGCAACAGGTGTTCTCAACCCGGCATACTGAGCACCAGTAGTGTGTATTCAGGCTGCCTTTAGTTATGAATGGCCACATAGTGGTCCATTCATTTTTAAAACAGCAGCGGTAAGATGCTGCTCCACATAAAGCCCGATTCTTTGGGCCATGTCTGGGCTGCTGGCCTGGGAGGGATGACGCCTCTGCTGTTTCTTGCTCTGCTGTCTGCTGCTCTGCTGTTTCCTGCTCTGCTGTTTCTTGCTCTGCTGTCTGCTGCTCTTCTGTTTCCTGCTCTGCTGTCTGCTGCTCTGCTGTTTCCTGCTCTGCTGTTTCTTGCTCTGCTGTCTGCTGCTCTGCTGTTTCTTGCTCTGCTGCTCTGCTGTTTCCTGCTCTGCTGTCTGCTGTTCTGCTGTTTCTTGCTCTGCTGTCTCCAAATCTTCTTTCTGCTCTTCTCTTTGCTGTTGTACTCTCTGTCCTGTCTTCCCTATCTGTTGTTGCTGCTCTGTGTCCGTTTGCCTTTTTTGGCTGGGTTGGTCAGTAAGATAAAAAAAAAGAATGCCCCTCTTTTGTCCGGCAATTGGTTTCCCCTTTCGGGACATCTTACCTTTCTGAAAGAATTCAAATAGTCATGTTTTTGTCATAAACCTACTTAGTCACAACAACATGCATTTTCCTGGGGGATACGTTTTTCTTATTCTGAATCTTGCTCTCTGGCAATGTATGTAAAATGTATGTACTGTACATAATACAAATCCTGCTGTCAATGTTTTTTTTAAGGTTTTGCATTTAGCCTCTTACTTTATTTTTGTAGCATGGCTTCAAACAAAGGCATAAATGAAGAGCTAGTTTATCAATCATTATAAATAAAAGTAAATGTAACGTGGCCAAGGCCATTCTGTGATGTTAGCTGGAGAAATAGGCAGTAGCAACGGCAGTTTAGCTCTCTAGACATGGCACTAAAAATAAATAGACAAAGTAAGAACACTAAGCTAAAAACGACCACCTTATCTCAAGTTTGACAGCATAAACAACAAATACGCGTGCAGTGCATAACTTACAAACCTGATGGGGATACTTCTCGGATACTTTCAGAGAACGTTTCGTCTGCGACTGGAGTCAAAGAGGATGGAGTTCTGGAGTCTTCTTCCTCAAATGGGTGCATCGAATACTACCACTTCTGATCTTAGCTGCTAGGTGCGCCGCCGCCACCTACTCTACGGGAGTGGGAACGCACTGCCTGATGTTTTGAAGACCAGATTAAAAAAAATAGATTTTCAGCGTGTGAAATTGGAAGTATGACGTGAGAGTGTGTGAAGGTGACCAAAAGTGTGTGTCTCACTCTCGGTGCATAAGACTTGGCAGCCTTGACTTCATTCAGCCCAGAGGTATTCTGCCTGTGAAATTTGGTGATGATTGGTTGAAAACTGAGGGAGAAATAGAGTCCTAAAAACATTTGGAGGATAATAATGAGAATAATAAAGTAGAAAGATCCTGAGTGAGAGTAACAATTTGCGCCAGCACTGTTAGCACAAATTAATAATAAAAATACAGTAAATAGCCCTATTCCACAACTGTAGTAATCCATGTTATGTCAAGAACCACTCAACTAAGTAAAAAGAAATGACATCCATCATTACTTTAAGACATGAAGTGTCTTTTAATTAATAAATATAAATAAAAGCCATTGAATTAGGTGTGTCCAAACTTTCGTCTGGTACTGTATGTCTGTCCAAGATTCTTGTTAGCGTAATCTCAAGAAGAAGTGGTTGAATGTTTGTAGGATTTTATATGGCTCGATCATGTAATCAGCAGATGAACTGATTAGATTTTGGACTTGATCCAAACAGGGTCAAGCTCACAGCAAGTGAAAGTCAAAGGTCTGAAGTAGATTTTTTTCAATAGTTTCCTTCCTTAATCAACATGCTTACAAGGAATCATTACCAACTTAAGCATATATATAAAATGATTCATGAATTTTGGCCCTTAGTGAAAGTATTACTAAAAGCTGTTATTAGTGATGTAGTGCCTAGGCACGCATAACTATTGTTCTTCTGTGTGTTTCTTCTTATTATTAGAGAAGAAGTACCTAGGAATTTTTCATCTTCCGTACAAATTTTGATTCGTAATAATAACCGTACATCGCACACAGACAAGCAATATTTCAAAACGTGCGGCTCGTCGGACTCGGTGTGCTATTACTTTGTTCATCATTCTGTGATTTTTTTCGCGACATAGTCGCAAAAAAAATCACCCAAAATTTCCCATTCATTTCTATGGAATTAATTGAAAAACAACGCACTTTTTCAATGTTTTTCAAACATCCGCTGCTCTGGCATGCTTTCACCTAGAGACATGATTCAAACTTTAAAACGTAGAGAAACTTCTCCTCTGTGGATCTGGCATTCAACTTTTTTGCTAGGGTCTATACTTTTGGATCAGTCCCAGCTCAAACACCATGATCACACCTGGAGAAATTCAGGCTTTATAATGGGTGTCTATTGCGTTACACACCAGTGAGGCTCAGGAATTTAGAGTGTAGGCAGCTTGAAAAAAAAGCTCAAACTTTCTCTTTACAATGTGTTTTCAGCCACAATTTTCACTCTACACACATAATTTTCTCAAACGTTGTAGTCACACTTGTCCTGATTCACACAATGTGTCTACCTAACCGATAAGATTTACAGTTTTTGAATGAGAAGCCTGAAAGTAAGGAGAGGACAGGCGCGCTTCCCCATAGACTCCCATTATAAACGAGGCAGCGCTTTTACTGCAAAATCTGAAAAGTCACTTGTATTTAACTCGCTCTAGTCTCCTCACTTTTTATACTAGAGACAAAAAAATTACATCAATGTGTCCAGGAGAGCCTTGTGGCGCTCAATGTCAAAGCATTTTTTGAATATCTCCTTCCGTTTTCGTGAAAATCCCCGTTGTTTTGAGGGAGTACTCTGAGAAAATCCTTCACTTTCTGTGTGCCTCTCTGTGTCTCTGCTCTGAGCGCGTGGGTAGGGGAGGGGCTGCTCGCTCTCACACACACACACACACACACACACACACACACACACACACACACACACACAGGAGGGAGGGGCTGCTCCCTCTCAGAGAGACGCAGCCTTGTAGCTTCATGACAAGTCTCACATTCTAGAGATGGGATTTATGGCTCTTTGATGGGATCCGCATCTTTGTGATCCGTTCTTTGAAAAGAGCCGTTCAAAAGACTGGCTCATTTGGCTCTTTTTAAATATTTATTCAGTTTTAAGAAGACAGCATCTAAAGAAGCCAGATCCCTCTGCTTAGACAGTGACATCAATATTTCTGGACATACCTTTTATATAAAGCAACCTAGACTTACATTATTGTAACCCCTAAATGCTCATAAATAACCATTTAAAAACAATGAGGGCTTCAATGAATGTCCATGCAGAACGGCTTTTCTGTAAAAAAAAAAAAAAGAACCCACTCAAGAACATAGTTATCAAGAATGCAAGAATATTTTATAGAAATATTTTTTATAGAAATATTTTATTTCAGTTGGCTCTGTGCGCACCTCTGTGACTTGCACAGTTGGGTGCTGTGTTTTTAAATGCCTGTGCAGATTGTTTGTTGACCCCGACTTGAAAGAAATGCTTTTCTGGCAAATGTTGCATTTTGCTTTATTGTTCGGCTCACGGGTGAAGTGCGCCCACACACTGCTCCTTTTCCTCTGACTCATTTCCAAATCCACATCTGTTCTCCTCCTCACTCCGATTGCAACTGAACTGACGGTCTCTCCCACTGGCTCTCACACGTTTTTTTTGGGTACACGTGAAGACAGCGTGCACAACTGGTGCCATCCCTCCCCCAACCCTCCAATTCTCCAATTAACTACTCTGAAACAGAGCCATGCAGGTTTTTTTTTTTTTTCTGGAGAGCGCACGTGCAAGCAGCATGACCACAACGGGCCGCACTCTGACGACCACCTCCCACTCCCTGATGTCACATTGGTGCCTATTTGTCTGATAGCTACATTTGCATATCAGACAAATAAGCACCACTGTGCCCTCACCATAACCTTTCCCTAACTCAGTGAAGGGAGGAGGAGTAAAGGAGGAGCTTTTTCATCTGAAACACAGTACAGAAAAAGAACGACAGAAAGAACGGCTCCCCCAGCTCAAGACTCGATTCTCATCGTTCATGCCTAGGAGCCGTTCAAAAGAATCGGTTCATTCGCGAACGTCACAACATTGTCACATTCACACGGTACAGCTCAGCTCCTGCAACTGTGACTGCTACGCGCACTGCATCACTCTCACAATTTCCCCCAGGGGAATTGTTGTCTCTAGTTTAAACAGCTGTCGAGTGACCTGGTATCTGTATAATTTTGAGACTCCCATGATCCTCAGGCCACAACCTCATCATGTGACCTCCAATCAGCAGCTGACTACCAAAGGACTTTTGTGAAGTCTCCCTTCAACATTATGAATAAGTAGATTCCAAGCCATTGTTATCTGCCTGTCATGATTAGTGTTTCGAGCATTCACCTACTTCACCCATTTCTGACTACTGCCTAGCTGTTTTGCTTGTCTGCTATATTGCTTTTAATAAAAACAGAAAACCTCCACTCCATCTGTCTGCTTGAAGACATTATGTTCGTCATTTTTAAAATTCCCGAGCACTGTATGTTATTTTGTACCATTCTTCCTGCAAATAAATAATAATGGCATCTCACTGAACCTTCCAATGGGCACCATAAATTACTTCAAACCAACTATGCTGTAGATTTTTTTTCTTTGCCTTGCTCTGAGTGTTTTACCTTTTGTTCTCCTTACATTCATTTTTGAGGCCAGAAAGTGATGTAAAAAAAACCCTTCTTGAAAACAGACCTTTTTGAATTTTCCTTTGTTGTACATTGTCGCACGTCTCATCCATCTGACCTTCCAGTACATACACAGCTTCCATTAGTTAAGTCTTTGAAAAGAAAAAAAAGTATGAGAGCAAGAAGTGAAAGAAAAAAGAAAATGAAGACATAAATGAAGCAGCACATTCCTTTCTGCCAGAAAGCATCAACTCCTGAAGGAGTACTTAATGCTTTTACTGAAAAATAAAATCCTTGATTTGTTATGTTATAGGTCTACTTGTCCTCTTCGGTGTAATTTTCAGACTGAAGCTCTTCAGACTCACAAATAAAATGTACTTAAAGGACTCTGTGAAGAAGCATAGAGGAATGACAATTTCTATCCTCTTATGCTAAGATCTTCTCCCATCTGTATGGGTTTTCTCCAGGTTCTCCAGTTTCCTCCAAGCTCCTAAAAACATGCCAGGAAGCATATTAACTACAAAAGCACTTAGGGGCTCATTTCACTGAGTACAATCTGGAAAAATCGCATGCGACCACACACAACTATGATTGCAGCTATGTTTTCCCGTAGTCACGGGCAAAATCCGTGCGACCTAAACCCATTATTTTCTGTGTACGCTCCATGTTCGATGTTATCTCATTCAACCTTCAATGTGTATGCTCTACCTGCGTCCTATACGCTCTGTAGACGCTTTACATACGCTCTACTTGCGTCTATCCACTCGATCCAGAGCATTTTTTAACATAGTTACTGGGAGACCAAATGGTCTCCCAGTGGCCAGATTTGGTCTCCTAGTCAATGCCAAACCAGCTTCACTGGGAGACCAAATTTTAAACCAAGTTAGGTCTTATCATTTGGTTCAATCAGTTGCAATTAATTAACCAAGTACCATGTAAGTATACATTTAACAAGGAAAATGAAGATCTATGTTATAAGATATACACACAAGATCATGTTGGTTAAGAAAAACAAAACTAAAATTTGGTTACTGAGATGGCTGATGTCAGAATCCGATGTCATTACTGTGTAACTTTGAAAGTCTTTGACATAACATTTGTGCTTGGTAATTGCTCTTGATAGCTGTGTAGTCACTGTAGTGTGTTTGTCTGTATGGTGATTGGTGAACCATTTTGCATCACAGAATATGCCGCAGCGGTGCAGCCGCATGGACTCTGGGGCCTGTGATTGTATTGCCCAGACCAGTTGGTCTCCTAGTGGAAAATCCTTAAAAAATGCTCTGACTCGATCTGATGCGATCTTAACACAACCAAAGCTCATTCTGTTCGACCAATCTGCGACATAGCGTTGATCTCTTGGTGATCTATCCTCGCAAGTGCGCGACCTCGGCCGATCAAGGCTCAATCTTGGCCTATCTAGCTACATACGAGTTGCAACGTACCCTCGATCAATACGATTTAGCCTCGCTCTGTACGCTCAATTCTCAATCTTTTCTAGACAGATTCTCGCCTGAGCTACGCGCAAATTTGTCACGGTTGCCCGGATTTGCGAGCGACCCACTGCGACCGTATAAAAAGGCCCGGCGATCAGTGGCCGACCATCAGTTTTTGACCAGCCTCCAAAGGGAAAACATGGACCCAATCGCTCTGCATCATGCTATGTTATTACAGCACCGTCAGGGGTGAAAGTAACTTTTATTTCTTGCCGGTACTATTATTTTGAGTCATAGCGGAAAATACACCTAATTATTTATTATTGTCTACTTATCAAGCATTCACTAGGACTTCTTATCACTCAGTAGTACTAGTATAGTACTTTTTATCACACTATCACTCTTTCATCCACCTGTATCAGTTTTTGATTATAAATAAATTGCAAACACATAATTTCAACAACACAATCGTTTTAATAACTTTTTTTTTTAGCTGAACAGTTGAAAACTAACGTTTTTGGACATTGGACACAGAACAGTGTAAGAGAACAGAAAAGTGAAAGTTTTTAGGTAAAACACTTAAAATAAATTCCAAAGAGCCTTGAACGTTTGAGAAAGTGCGTGCGTTCTACAGTAAGTGTGTGTGTTCTCAGTGTGCGTGCCATGCATTGGTAGCCTGGTTACTCTGCTCGCTCCAATCAGACAGTAATCTAGAATCTTTGCCCCAACTTCCACTCGATTTACGAATTCTGATCAAAGTAATTTTTAAATAGTCTATCATGAAACATTAATATGTTTCTTTATATGCCTTTTTATTTGGGAGACTTTGCAACTAACATCTGTCTGCTAAAACACGTTGATTACCAGCTATTACCACGTTATAGCACAAGATCTGGTTAAGCTTAATTTTTTTTTTTAGTTTTTAAATTTTTTTTTTTCAGGGACAGTATATTTTTCTTTCCAGTATGGCCAAATCTTTTAGTGGTATGCTGGACCAGCCAGAACCGGCTTACTTTCACCCCTGAGCACCATGCCCTGCAACTGCAGCAAGACTCTCTGGTTATGCTTAACCCTTTGATGCAAAACATGGGTCAAAAGTGACCTGGCTGAGTTTTTATCTTCTATATCTTTGCAATAAATTAATTCCATCATTCAGTATTCAAGGTATTCCTTAATTAACTTGTTTTTGATCGTCATACATCCTTATTTTATTTTTTCCTTTCTTACTTTTTGAATAAAAACCCTTTTTGTATCACTACCCTTCTAATGCACAACATGGGTCAAAAACGACCTGCATTCATTTTCCAGGTTATTTCATGCATGGCTGAGTGTTTCTATGATATACTTTTGAAATAAATTCATTTTGTCATTTACTTTTCCAAATATGCAGTAAATATCTTGTTTTTGTTTAGCACAAATCATCATTTTTATTTCTCCTTTCTTAAATTATGAATAAGCACAGCTTTTGTAATTCTACATCAAGTTTACACACATGGGTCAGAAACGACTTGCATGCATTTACTCCAGCGTTTGGTGGGAACTGTGAATTGTGCTTGTGTCAGACATTTCACAGCTCAGCACAGCGCCCTTTGCCCATCTCATACATGCAAGTAATGTTTTTCAATTGTTCTAACATTACCTTAGAAAAAAATTGATTATGTTTAGGTTACCTTGAGAGTGAGTAGATTACTCGTCAGAAAGTTACAAGTAATTACTATTAGCTACCGAGCTGTTGACATATTCTACTTTAGTTAGCTAATTTTATTGTAGTTGGCTTAGCTAACTACATAGTTAATAAATAAATAACTGGCCCCATTCACTGCTAAAGTAATTACTTGAAACAAATTATTATTATAGTATTAAGACATTTAATTTTAAATCACACTTGGATGACCCATGTGGAGTAATATAAAAAGTATTTTTGTTCATAAAGTAGGAAAGGAAAAAATTAAATTAATCTCATCTCATTATCTCTAGCCACTTTATCCTGTCCTACAGGGTCGCAGGCAAGCTGGAGCCTATCTCAGCTGACTACGGGCGAAAGGCGGGGTACACCCTGGACAAGTCGCCAGGTCATCACAGGCCTGACACATAGACAGAAACAACCATTCACACCTACGGTCAATTTAGAGTCACCAGTTAACCTAACCTGCATGTCTTTGGATTGTGGGGGAAACCGGAGCACCCGGAGGAAACCCACATGGACACGAGGAGAACATGCAAACTCCACACAGAAAGGCCCTCGCCGGCCACAGGGCTCGAACCCGGACCTTCTTGCTGTGAGGCGACAGCGCTAACCACTACACCACTGTGACGCCCCAATTAAATTAATGATTTGTGGTAATTAAAAACAAGATATTTAAAGAATACTTGGAATGTCCAATCATAAAATAAATTGATTTCAAAAGATAGAGCAAAGAAAAACTCAGTCAGCATGAAATAACCTGGAAAATGAATGCGGGTCATTTTTGACCCATGTTGTGCATTAGAAGGGGTGTGCATATGTTTTGCATCAAAGGGTTAATGCGCCCTATTTATATGACATTCAGTACGCGTAGCTTTAATAGGATTAGGCGAAGGTAGGTCGCAACTTAAGCAATGGTTGATCTTTATTGGTTGAAAAAGGTCGCACCTTAATCCTATTTAGAATCCAATCGTGCCCATGGGAAGAATAGGGAGCGTACAGGTCTAGGGAAGGTCTGGGACAGGTTGCGTGGATCAAGGCTTGATAGCAGAAGAGTGAAGCTAGATCGCACGGATCGAGTGAATGTCGAGGACGGGCCGAGCAGCACAACAATGCACGCAATCAGTTCTCGCTCGAGAAGACTGAGCATCGCTCATCCCCGTTCTAGCCTTGATTGTCTCTCGACCAATGCGTCCTTTCCTCGACCTTGTTCACTCTTTCGACACTCTCTGTGCGACTTTTAGGTCGAGGCTCAATTTTTTGACATGTCAAAAAACCGAGCTACGATCTTGTTTGCCCCTTTTCCACCAAAGCAGTTCCAGGGCTGGTTCGGGGCCAGTGCTTAGTTTGGAACCGGGTTTTCTGTTTCCACTGACAAAGAACTGGCTCTGGGGCCAGAAAAAAATGGTTCCAGGCTAGCACCAGCTCTTTGCTGGGCCAGAGGAAAGAACCGCTTACGTCAGCGGGGGGGCGGAGTTGTTAAGACCGACAACAATAGCAAGACCGCGAAAGGTCGCCATTTTTAAGCGACGAGAAGCAGTAGCTGTACAAATGCGAAGTCATCCATTATTGTTGTTGTTGCTGCTTCTTCTTCTCCGTGTTGTTGTTGCTTCAATGTTCGTGCCAAGGTTTATGCAAACGCAGCGATGTAACTGACATATACAGTGACATAATGACATGGCTCCCCTTAGCACCCCAAGCTATGGAAAAGCAAACTGGTTCTCAGCTGGCTCGCAAGTTGAACAAGTTGTGAACCAGCACCAGCACTGGCCCCGAACCAGCCCTGGAACTGATTTGGTGGAAAAGGAGTATGTGTCGGGGAGACCATTCCTCGACCACGTACAACCACGGAAGACCAAGGCGTGACCAACCCTCGGTCAACTGTCGACTGCGTACGACCTGCGGTGACCAAGCCACGCTCTGAGATCGCAGCTCGGTCTTCCGGGAAGATTTCTCGGTGAAATGACCCCCTTAACTGTGTGTGCATGTGGCATCCTGTCCATATTGGGTTTCTGTCTTGCACCCAGTATTCACGGAATAAATCTTGGATCCAGCATGACCTGGATAGTTAATGAAGATGAATGAATGCATTATAATTACTACAGGATGTATTGGAGAATTTTAATTAATTTAGATCAACAAAAACAGATCTGTGTGTCTGCATGAGTAAAGCAAAGTGTCTTCGTTTAACAATATGCTTTCCAAAAGAATCTTTAAAACCCATACAATGATAACTAGGTAATGAAGCTTGTCCAGAACCCAAATGAGCCCTTGTAAAACATTACTTAAGCCAGTTTAATAACTCAGGGGCTTAAGGAAACAATTTTAGAACAACAACCCTTTATTTGTCACATGTACACTCAAACACAGACTTAAGCACAGTGAAATTCTTCTTCTGCATTTAACCCATCTGAAGCAGTGAACCCACACATGCGAGCTATGAGCACACACACATACCCAGAGCAGTGGGCAGTTATGCTACAGCACCTAGGGAGCAGTTGGAGGTTAGATGCCTTGCTCAAGGGCACTTCAGGCCATGCTTGCCCCATGTTAACCTAACCACATGTCTTTGGACTGTGGGGGAAAACGGAGCACCCGGAGGAAACCCACGCAGACACAGAGAGAACATGCAAACTCCACACAGAAAGGTCCCTGTTGGCCGCTGGGCTCAAACCCAGAACCTTCTTGCTGTAAGGGAACAGTGCTAACTACTACACCACTATGCTGCCCTATAAACCACCATGCCACCCTATAGATATTTTAATCATATAGACATAGGCACAAAGATTTTCTATGAATTTAGCTTATCAAAAGTGCCTGAGAATGAAAATTCCTTTCTCATAGAGAAAATGAAGAAAATGGTGGATTGGTGTCATGCATCATGGACAGATGCCCATTTTAAAACTTTGGATATTTTTACACATTTGCACGTGTATCGACTGTGAGTTGGCCTTGTGGTTAGCGTGTCTGCCTCTCGACCGGGAGTTCTACTCACAGTCGGTCATACCAAAGACCATCATAAAAATGGTACCTACTACCGTCTGACAAGGCACGCTGCAATACAGATGTGAGTGGGGAAGTCAAACTCTTGCAGTTACCAGAGGACTAGGCCCCCACTGTAACCCTAGCTGTATAGGCAAGAGGCCAAGGGCTATGGAAACAGAGATCGGAGCCGCGCCCATGTGCCTCAAAGACCTGGTTAGTACTGGGACGGGAGACTACCTGGGAAGACCAGATTCTGGCATGAGAGGGACTTTGACTTGACTTTTGACACAAGTATCAATTACAAGATTGTGTATTTTTGTTTTTTCTACCTGTAAGTGTAACTTAAGCACAGGTAAGCTGGTTCACTGTTTGCTATTCAGTTGTTTCTGAGACTTTAACCATTCTTTTCACCTTTATCTTTCCTGCTAGTGTGCCAACTGCCTATAGTCATTTAATCTAATTAGAGAAAACACAATCTCCCTCCCACACTTATTACGGAGGCCATTTTCATCATTTGTTTTCATTACGTGTTCTTTTCCAAGAGTATTATAGATCTGGTTATTTCTGGTTCAGTGCTTTGATGATATACTCCATATCTGTGAATACCTATTCAAATATACACATTCACAAACACAGGGGGTCTTCAGAGGGCTGCTCTGTGAGGGCTGACTGAGACATATCATGCCTCGTCTCTGCTGAAAAGGTCAAGTGGTGGAAGATAGAAAGAGGATGAACTTTCCTGATATTTGGGTTTGTACAGAGTTTAATATCACACTGCCCTAGAGAACAAAGGAATACATTTAAGCATTATTTCTCCCAACACACACACACACACACACACACACACACACACACACACACATACTAATTGTGCCTCTGCAAATGTACAGTGCTCAGCATAAATGAGTCCACCCCCTTTGAAAAGTAACATTTTAAACAATATCTCAATGAACACAAACAATTTCCAAAATGTTGACAAGACAAAGTTCAATATAACATCTGCTTAACTTATAACGGGAAAGTAAGGTTAATAATATAACTTAGATTACACATTTTTCAGTTTTATTCAAATTAGGCTGGTGCAAAAATGAGTACACCCCACAACAAAAACTACTACATCTAGTACTTTGTATGGCCTCCATGATTTTTAATGACAGCACCAAGTCTTCTAGGCATGGAATGAACAAGTTGGCGACATTTTGCAACATCAATCTTTTTCCATTCTTCAACAATGACCTCTTTTAGTGGCTGGATGCTGGATGGAGAGTGATGCTCAACTTGACTCTACAGAATTCCCCATAGGTGTTCGATTGGGTTCAGATCAGGAGACATAGGCTAGGCTGACACTTGCACGATTCCGTGGCACGCATTGGCACGACTCGAGTCGTGCCAGTGCGCAAACTAGTCGTAAACTGGCGTGAAGTGTGCGTAAACCCGTCGTGACTGCGTGCCATGTCGGGACGAGAATTTTGAAATGTTCAAAATTTTGGTCACGACAAAATTTCGCGACCGGGTCGTGAACTATGCGCAAACTGTTCGTGATCTCGTCGTGAACTCGTCGGGACGATGCGGGAGGATGCGTGCCAGTGCGTGGAAGTGCGCACCATGCCACGACTGTCACGAACTGCCATGAATAGTTCACGAACAGCTCACGTCGAGTTCAGGAGTAGTTCACGATATGTTCACGAACTGGTGCGCGTCGCAGCGTGGCCGTGCCTTCCCACTGACACGGTCATGCATTGATGGCACAAGCAGTTCACGACTAGTTTACGCACTTCACTAACAGTTTGCGCATGGCACGAGCAGTTCACGACGAGTTCACGAGCAGTTCACGACTACTGCGCGACAGTGGTGCTCGCGTCGGTGCGGGGGTATATATAGGGCTTCCCGGACACTTCTCGCCATTCACAATTTTTTTTCTTGCTTTTTTCTTTAAAGGCGTCGTGCGGTAATTTCAGCAATCAGGCTATATCATGTGTCAAAATGTCGGGTTTGGTGGGTTATTCAAGCCCCTCGGTTTCCCGCGATCTCAGTGTCACGATGCGCCCGCTACAAGCATTTAAAGTTGACGCGCACAGCCAAATTTAGGCAGCCAGCCGTTAACTAGGTCAACTTGTGTGTGACGTCATACCAGTAACCTCCCTTGGGTGATGCTGGCCTGTCCCCATGTTTTCTCTATAGCGTGCGTTTACCAGAGTTGTTTACATTGCGGATTTTGTGGATTTATTCAGTTTGTGGATAGTTTTGAACACTCAAAACACTATGAAATGATGTATTAATATTCTGTGATACAAAATGCCTAATCGGTGTATTGTGTTTGGCTGTAACAACGAACACTGAACACTATTTGTGACTGTTGTTATCAATGGATCTGATTTCAAGGTCATGGCTAGGTATTGATAGAAAAAAAATATTTTTTTAAAAACACATTGTGGCAGCGGGGGCGTGGTCAAGCGCCGGTCTGTGACAGGAGGGCGGAGCCAGGGAAGGTGAGTGGCAGAAATCACTACACCTGACAGTAATTAACCTGTGTTTTGTGTGTTTTCCCAGTCAGCGCGCCCTATTTAAGGAGACAGAGCTCATCCCGGGACAAGAACAGTGTGTGTGTTTCGCTATCAGATTAAAACTGGCGGTTATACTGAAAAGTCTGGCAATAAAAAGCCTATTTGCATCTGAAGTGTTGTCCTGCCGTCCTCTGTGCTCCACCCACACTTCAGAGAGCTCTACAGTGGTGCCAAAACCCGGGACAAGGTGGAGCACCAACCTCGCAGCCCCATGGAATCCTCCCCGTTCGCGGACCTGGTCCACGCCCTCGCCACGGCTCAGCGAAGCCAGCACCAGGCGCTCGTCACGCTCCGAAAGGAGCAAGAGCGGTGCTTCGAAGCCCTGGTGCTGGCCCAGCAGGAAGATCGCGAGGCGTTCCGGCATCTCCTCGCGTCGGCGGGGTCCACCAGCGCCCCGGCCGTGGGCCCGTCTCCCCTCACCGTGACCAAGATGGGCCCGCAGGACGACCCCGAGGCGTTTCTCACATTATTCGAGCAGGTCGCCGAAGCCTCGGGGTGGCCGATGGAGCAGCGCGCGGCGCGCCTCCTCCCCCTCCTGACGGGAGAGGCGCAGCTGGCCGCGCTATAACTCCCCATCAACGCGGCGAATGTCCGCGTAGGCCAGCCGGCGGGGAGTTATAGCGCGGCCAGCTGCGCCTCTCCCGTCAGGAGGGGGAGGAGGCGCGCCGCGCGCTGCTCCATCGGCCACCCCGAGGCTTCGGCGACCTGCTCGAATAATGTGAGAAACGCCTCGGGGTCGTCCTGCGGGCCCATCTTGGTCACGGTGAGGGGAGACGGGCCCGAGGCCGGGGCGCTGATGGACCCCGCCGACGCGAGGAGATGCCGGAACGCCTCGCGATCTTCCTGCTGGGCCAGCACCAGGGCTTCGAAGCACCGCTCTTGCTCCTTTCGGAGCGTGACGAGCGCCTGGTGCTGGCTTCGCTGAGCCGTGGCGAGGGCGTGGACCAGGTCCGCGAACGGGGAGGATTCCATGGGGCTGCGAGGTTGGTGCTCCACCTTGTCCCGGGTTTTGGCACCACTGTAGAGCTCTCTGAAGTGTGGGTGGAGCACAGAGGACGGCAGGACAACGCTTCAGATGCAAGTAGGCTTTTTATTGCCAGACTTTTCAGTATAACCGCCAGTTTTAATCTGATAGCGAAACACACACACTGTTCTTGTCCCGGGATGAGCTCTGCCTCCTTAAATAGGGTGCGGTTACTGGGAAAACACACAAAACACAGGTTAATTACTGTCAGGTGTAGTGATTTCTGCCACTCACCTTCCCTGGCTCTGCCCTCCTGTCACAGACCGGCGCTTGACCACGCCCCCGCTGCCACACACATGTTTTAAGTGTTTCTCTGTATCAATCATTAATTGTACAAAATGATTTTCATACACTTATGTATTTGTCATATCTTTCTTTGTCACATGAAGTGTTGTCTTGATAACATATGTGGCACATAATTTTAGCAAATGGATGACTGATTAATTGAAAGATTTATGCCACAGAGCTGCCTTTAACTAATAATTATCACTTATTACTGACGATTGTACGTTTACTAAACAATACAATACAAAGCTCAATACTCCCAGCCTATAACGTACTGAATATCAAGTTAAAATCAACCGCAATAAAAGGAAAATGATGAAAACTGGAATATCAAGGGGTCTACTGTATCAGAAGGCCCACTGCATTTCGCGAGATTGCAAGCTGTCAAGTTGCTAGAATTCAATCTTTCTAGCTATACTTTCACCCCCTACAGCTATCAGTATTACACATAAATCATAGATTAAATCACACAGCATTCTAATTCAAGTGAAAATGGTCTTTAAAAATACACACAAGTAGTGATTTAGTCAGAGAAACCAACCAAAACAAGTCTTCAAGTCGCCGGTCTTCATTCTCGTCTTCGTTTCTGTCGTCGTCAGAACTGTCCTCATTTTCTTTTGAAGATGAGCGCTCAGGTTCAAATCTGTAAGGCTGGATACCACCAGGACATTCAGCTGTCAAAATCTCTACTTGTGGGCCATTTTCTTCTTCTGTATCGGTAAAATCAAAGCTAATTTCCTCAGCATCGCTCCTATTTTCTGGTGTGTCCGTCATTGCAACTGCACCGAGTGGTTACTGGTATGACGTCACGCAGCTGTTCCATTGACCGAGAGGGGGCGCTGCGAACGCGGAAAATTTCAAGTGATGGGCATGATCAAATAAGGACCGATTACAACCGTGGGAAGCTTTTGAAAAATCGACGGTCAATTTATTTCGAATCTCGAAAGCATTCTGGTGCAGAATAATGCGACTTTTATCGCCACTGCGTGACGCCTTTAATGTCTTTTATTTTCTATTCCTTCATGACTTTTTTTGGGGGGGGGGAGTTTCGTTTCTTTTATTTCAAAAATGGAACAACTGTGGATGCAGCTCATGAAGCTACTACCATTCTTTCTTGCCAAGGGACAGCACCAGCAGGGGACATGTAGTAATGTGACAGGTAGTCTCGCTGATCCTTTGCATCCTTCTGGGTATGATGGCTGGTTAGAGTCAGCAGCCCCTGCAGGTGTCGGTCAGTCCTCCATCCACCAGGGATCAGATCATGTGTGTCCGGATCTTCGCGGTCCACTTCTGAAATTGCGTGTGGGTATCTGATGAGGATGAGGTTGTGCATGACACAGGCGTGCCCAAGTCAGCACGACACCGTCCGAATTGCGCAAACTCGTCGTGCCAATGCGGGAAGTGCGTAAACTATGCGCAAACTATGCGTGAACTCGTCGTGCCAGTTCGTGAATGTGGACGGGCACGCATTCGTGAACTCGTCGTGAACTATGCGTGAACTAGTCGTGAACAGTGCGGGAGCCTCCCAGTTCGTGCCCCAAAATGGCATGACTTGCCACGACAAAATCGTGGCCAAAAGTCGTGCAAGTGTCAGCCTAGGGATACTTGGCCACTGAATCACTTTCACTGTGTTCTTCTTCAGAAATCCAGCAGTGGCCTTAGATGTGTGTTTAGTCATGTTGGAAAAGTGCACAACGACTAAGGGTACGGAGTGATGGTAGCATCTTCTCTTTCAGTATAGAGCAATACATCTGTGAATTCATGATGCCATCAGTGAAATGCAGCTCCCCAACACCAGCAGCACTTATGCAGCCCCACATAGGGACACTGCCACCACCATGTTTCACTGTAGGCACCATGCATTTTTCTTTGCATTCCTCATGTTTGCAATGCCATACAGTTTTGAAGCCATCAGTTCCAAAAACATTTATCTTGGTCTCATCACTCCAGAGTATAGAGTCCCAGTAGTCTTCATCTTTGTCAGCATGGGCCCTGGCAAACTCTCAGCGGGCTTTTTTGTGCCTGGGCTTTAGGAGAGGCTTCTTTCGTGGACAGCATCCATGCATGCCATTCCTCTGCAGTGTACGCCATATTGTGTCACGGGAAATAGTCACCCCAGTTTGGCTTTCTACTTCTTTAGATAACTGCAGTGAACTTGCATGCCAATTTTCTTCAACCCTTCTCATCAGAAGACGCTCCTGTTGAGGTGTTAACTTCCGTGGATCACCTGGATGTCTCTGTGACTTGGTTGCAGTTCCATCTTTCTTAAATTTTTGTACCACTTTTGCTACAGTATTCTGACTGATAAGTAAAGCTTTGCTGATCTTCTTGTAGCCTTCACCTTTGTGGTGTAAAGAAATTATTTTTCTTTCTCAGGTCTTGTGTCGCGGCACGGTGGTGTAGTGGTTAGCACTGTCACCTCACAGCAAGAAGGTCTGGGTTCGAGCCCCATGGCCGGCGAGGGCCTTTCTGTGCGGAGTTTGCATGTTCTCCCCATGTCCGTGTGGGTTTCCTCCGGGTGCGCCGGTTTCCCCCACAGTCCAAAGACATGCAGGTTAGGTTAACTGGTGACTCTAAATTGACCGTAGGTGTGAATGTGAGTGTGAATGGTTGTCTGTGTCTATGTGTCAGCCCTGTGATAACCTGGCGACTTGTCCAGGGTGTACCCCGCCTTTCGCCCGTAGTCAGCTGGGATAGGCTCCAGCTTGCCTGCGACCCTGTAGAACAGGATAAAGCGGCTAGAGATAATGAGATGAGATGAGACCTTACTTTCACATTATAAGTTAAACAGATGTTATATTAAACTTTGTCTTGTCAACATTTTGGAAATTGTTTGTGCTCATTGAGATATTGTTTAAAATGTTACTTTTCAAAGGGGGTGTACTCATTTACGCTGAGCACTGTATATATGTGCCTCCTGCTCTCACAAGTCTTCATCAGTTTTTAAGCCCTAAGCCTATTTCAAGGTTAGTATGTACTTATTTAACACCTAAACTCAAAAGCACCACAAAATCTTTAACAAGTAATTGTGCTTATGCAGCTGTCCGGCTATAAGCTAAATGTCTGGTGCATCAAATATTACAACCCCAAATCAGAAAAAATTGAAATTGAAATTAAAACTGAAAACAATGATTTGTAAAGAACCTTTGACCTGTATTGCACTCAAAACAACACACAGCATATTATTTGATGTTTTACCTCATGATTATTTTTCTCCAAAATAAACACTTGTTTCAATTCTGATTCTTGCAACACATTTAAAAAAAGTTAGGATAGTAAAGCATTTACCACTTTATAATGGTTCCATTCCTTCTCACAACACTTAAAGGATTTTTAGGGACTGAACACACCAAGTGATGAAACGTTTCAGGTGTTATTTTGTCCCATTCTTCCTGCAAACAGGTCTTAAGGTGTACAAGAGTATGGGGTTGTCGTTGTCATATTTTTTGCTTCAAAATTCACCACATATTCTCTGTTGGGGACAGAGGGGACAGGCACCCTCTTCTTCCACAGCTGTGCCTTTGTAATGTGCTTTTGCATTGTCTCGTTGAAATATGCATGGGCATCCCTCAAAAAGATGTCGTCTTAAAGGCAGCATGTGTTGCTCCAAAATCTGTGCACTTTTCTCCATTAATGTTGCCATCACAGAAGTGCAAGCTACCTTTGCCAAGGGCACTGACACAACCCCATACCATGACAGAACCTGGCTTTTGGACTTGTTTTAAACTATGACGTGTAATAGTCTGGATGGTCCTTTTCACTTTTGGTCTAGAGCACACGGTGTCCATTTCTTACAAAAAAAAGACCTGGAATATTGATTCGTCTGACCACGATACACATTTCCACTGGGTGATGGTCCATCTCAGATGTCTCCAAGCCCAGAGAAGTCTACAGCGCTTCTGGACATAGTTAACATAAGGCTTCCTTTCTGCATAGTAAAGTTTTAACTGGTATTTGTGGCTGTAACTCTGTATTGAGCTTGACAAAAGTTTGCCAAAGTAATCCCGAGCCCCTGTGGTTATATCAGCTATAGATGAATGACAGTTCTTGATGCAGTGCTGTCTGAGGGATCAGAGATCATGGGTGTTCAGCTTAGGCTTGTGCCCTTGCCCTTTACATACAAAAATTCCTCCAGATTCCTTGAATTGTTTAATGATATCATGCACCATAGAGGGTGAAATATACAAATCCCTTCCTATCTTTCTTTGAGGAACATTGTTTTTAAACATTGCAATAATTTTCTCATCCATTTGTTGGCAAACTGGAGCTCCTCTGCCCTTCTTTGCTCCTCAAAGACTAGGCCTTTCCTGCATACCGATTTTGTTCCAAATCATTATTACAATCACTTGTTGACATCACTTGTTTCAAATCACATCATGATTTTGTTTTACCACATTACTAGCCCTAAATTGCCTCTGTCCCAACTGTTTTTTGGAATGTGTTGGAGGCCTGAAACACAGGAATGGATGTATATTAACAAATGACCATTGACCAGACAAAACATGACATATCTTGGGTTCATACTGTCTGCAATGGAATACAAGTCAATTTAGAAATCACTCCTTTTTTAAATTTGCGTTTTCCATACCATCCCAACTTTTTTCTGATTTGAGGTTGTAGGAAGCTGATTAGTTGAGCTTTGGATGATTGGTGCTGCAGTGGATGATTGGCGTCTCTGAGTCTTACCCTCTATTTCTTTGTCATCCAAGGCCATTTATCAGAGTTCACTGACAGTATATTGACAGCAGGAGTTACTGGGGAACTTAAATTAGCCATGACGCTACAACTCATTATTACAACCAATTTATAGAGGAATGAAATTTTGATAAGAACCCAGGTAGAATAACATAATTCTCAAAGTGTTTTAGTCTTTCAAGTAATATTCAGATATGTAGGTCAAAACTGGTTGACATGCTATCAGTTAATAACTCAAATTACAGAGAACAAGAGCATATAACCTGATATACATTGTATGGCCAAAAGTTTGTGGACACCTGACCATCACAACCACATGTGCTTGTTGAACATCCTTTTCCAGATTTAGTCTTTCTTTTTTTTTTTTTACTGTTATAATAACCTTCACTCTTCTGGGAAGGCTTTCCACAAGAATTTGGAGCATAGTTGTGGGCATTTGTCCATGCAGCCACAAAAACATGAGTGAGATCAGGTAGTGATTTTGGATGAGGAGGCCTGGTGCACAGTCAGTGGTCCAGTTCATCCCAAAGGTGTTCAGTTGAGGTTGAGGTTAGTGTTCTGTGCAGTCCACTCAAGTTCGTTCACATCAAATTTGGCAAACCATGTCTTCATGGAGTTGACTTTGTGCACAGGGGCATTATCATGCTGGAACAGGTTTGGGCCCCTTAGTTCCAGTGAAGAGAAAATGCAGTGCTTCAGCATGCAAAGCATAAATCCTATACTGTTGCGTGCTTCCAACATTGTGGCAACAGTTTGGGGAAGAACTACATATGGGTGTGATGGTGAGGTGCCCACAAAATTTTGGCCATGTAGTGTATGTGCAATGGAATAAATCTACACTCACTAGGATAAACCACTGTAAGTGACATTGTGTTTCACAAGACCAAAAAAAAGAGAGAGAATGCAAAGCTCACAGGTATTCACTGCAAAGGTATTGCAGTGCTAGATCTCATTATCTCTAGCCACTTTATCCTGTTCTACAGGGTCACAGGCAAGCTGGAGCCTATCCCAGCTGACTACGGGCGAAAGGCAGGGTACACCCTGGACAAGTCGCCAGGTCATCACAGGGCTGACACATAGACAACCATTCACACTCACGGTCAATTTAGAGTCACCAGTTAACCTAACCTGCATGTCTTTGGACTGTGGGGGAAACCGGAGCACCCGGAGGAAACCCACGCGGACAACATGCAAACTCCGCACAGAAAGGCCCTTGCCGGCCACGGGGCTCGAACCCGGACCTTCTTGCTGTGAGGCAACAGTGCTAACCACCACACCACTGTGCTAGATGATAAACAATTTAATTTTAAAGAACCAATTCAGCCACACGACACTGAATCTCCTTCTTCAAATGAGAACTGGTCCTTATAGCTTGGCTAAACATTGACATCCTTCCTGACCATGATGTCCTTTCACAGCTTTGATCCTGAAGTGCTTTTTGTTTGATATATATATATATATATATATATATATATATATATATATATATATATATATATATATATATATATATATATATTTTTTTTTTTTTACTGTTGTTCAGAAAACTAATGTACAAATATTATTCCCATGGTTACTTCATCTGTCTCACATGACAACTACCCACCGGTGAGGGTACCAACTAACACAAGCTCACTCTAAAACTAACTGCTGCACTTGTCATTTTGCTACTCATACTATTACTATATTACAGTCTAGCAGAACACACTTGGAGGAAAGTGCTGACAGACCTCTTCCACAGTGTCACCCTAACTGACAGAGCTTACATTAGCCCAGAGAGCACAGCCAGATTTGCTCTCTTGGATTCTCTGTCAAATCTGTGATCTTATGAAGATAGGATGAATGCTTTTCCTTGGAGCTACTCAGGACCTTCACTGTCCTTTCCTAAACAGACACTTCCATCTAACAAAACTTTGACACTTGTGAATTGGAGACATATGCATAAATATCATGAACATCATAGAGGAAACTAGGAAAGCCTGAGACATTGGTGCATTTTGCTTTTTGCATCGTTGGATTGGAATTTTGATTTCAGCCATCTTGATAGTCAGTACATCTTTGACATGCATGTCTTGTTGTTTTACCTTCTTATATAACTTGGGTTTGCAATTGCAGGTTGATATACTGTATAATTTGGTGTATTTGTCTTTTGCACTAGATGCTTGACAACTTTACAGGACCCATACATCAATGCAATCTTGGTTCTCAGAATGAAAGAAGAAGGTTTTTATTTATCTTTAAGTTATCTCTCGAAACGTGTTGCTGACATCAAATTTAAAATGAGCATACATTTTTCAAAAAAAACCCAAAGCAATAAAATTTCTCAGTTTCAACATTTGATACGTTGTCTTAGTACTATTTTTGATGAAATATAGGGTTTCCAAGATTTGCAAATCATCATATTCTGTTTTTTATTTACTTTTTACAGTGTCTCAAATGTATGGACGTGGAGTTGTAATATGGATTACTACAGTTGTGGAATAGGGCTATTTATTTTTGTTATTTACTATTTACTCTTTAATCTCAAATGCATTAAGAAGGCAAGGAATTGCACTAATTCACTAATGACGAGGCACACCTGCTAACTGAAAAGCATTCCAGGTGACTACCTCATGAAGCTGGTTAAGATAATGCCAATAGTGTGGAAAGCGTCATCAAGGTAAACGCTGGCTACTTTGAAGAATCTAAAATATGAAACAGATTTTGTTTAACACTTTTTGTTTACCACATAATTCCATATCTGTTCCATCTGTTATTTCATAGTTTTGATGTCTTCAGTATTATTCTATAATGTAGAAAATAGACAAGATACAGAAAAATCTATTAATGTGTAGGTGTGTCCAAACCTTTGACTGGTACTGTATATGATTAACAGTAATATTGCAAGAAAATGACAGCGCATACTATCTTTGGGGCAAAATCAGATATACAGAACTACAGAGAAATCTGTTACAAAAGAAGATGTTTAAAAAACAGCCAAGAATAAACATTCTCAGAGAAATGTGCCATGGAATGTAAATAGTGGATTTCTATGAAAGTCAGTCAGTGCTTAGAGAGCAAACAAAAAGATGTTAAGAATAATTTCATTGGATTAATACTTCTGACTGCGGCACGGTGGTGTAGTGGTTAGCGCTGTCGCCTCACAGCAAGAAGGTCCGGGTTCGAGCCCTGTGGCCGGCGAGGGCCTTTCTGTGTGGAGTTTGCATGTTCTCCCCGTGTCCGTGTGGGTTTCCTCTGGGTGTTCCGGTTTCCCTCACAGTCCAAAGACATGCAGGTTAGGTTAACTGGTGACTCTAAATTTAGTGTGAATGGTTGTCTGTGTCTATGTGTCAGCCCTGTGATGACCTGGCAGCTTGTCCAGGGTGTACCCTGCCTTTCGCCCGTAGTCAGCTGGGATAGGCTCCTGCGACCCTGTAGAACAGGATAAAGCGGCTAGAGACGATGAGATGAGATTATACTTTTGACGAACACAAGATGCTTGTTGCTAGGAGACAAGCATGCATCTGGGATGGGGCCAGAGGTCCCTGAAATGTAAGGGTGTTCATTTTTAGACATGCCAAATAGAAACAGGCTTATCAGAGATTGTTCACTTGTTAGCAAAAAAAAGGGCTTTAATCAACGTTTTTATGGCAAAAACAATGATAAATAGATGAAAAAAATTTATCCTTGTACACATAATCTTTGATGTAATATAATGAACTTTTCCTCAACAAATGAAAATGAGACAAAATGTCAGAAACAAGTGATCAAGCAGAGATAAAACTGTTTGTAACTAAATTTAGCCGATTATCATAGCAAAGAATTCATTGCAGCACATCATGTTAACTTGATATTAAGGAACACATATTAATGGGCAATTAAGGTCTTGTTCTTTGTTTAATAAAACCCCAATTATATATTTGGTTTATTCAGTACTAATTATCCTTTATTCATAAACACCTTTAGTGGTTCATAATTGGGCATCTGTTGTGTGAAAATGACTAATGAATTAATTATTAATTGTGATAATGTGGAATCAATACTTTGTTAAGACCTTGTTAAGCAAATTTTTGGGTATAAATAAATAATCTAAATTCACCTTCTATTAATGTATGATACATACAGTATTATAGCAGTAGATTCTAGGTAGCATCTTTCAGTAAAGGTGGTGGAAGATGGATGTGATCACAAGAAGAGTTTATTTACAAACAACAAGCAAGCATACAGATAAAAAATGTTTGGCGAAGACAGAGTCAGGGAACGGGCAAGGGTCATTAGAGGCACGAACAGTGTAACAGAGGTAAAGTGAAAGGCAGAGTCCAAATAAACAAAACAAAGTCAAAACCAGAGAGTTAACTCTGAATATCAGGCTTGGGGGAAGCCATGGCCTAATGGTTCGAGAAGCAGCTTTGGGACCAAAAGGTCACTGGTTCGTTTCCCTGGACCAGCAGGAGTGGCTGAAATGCCTTCAAGCAAGGCACCTAACTCCCAACTGCTCTGGGTATGTTGTACATCACTCTGAATAAGAGCATCTGCTAAATGTATAGACAGACACTAGGTACTGTGCGTATTCTTCGCAAAGTCTGCATATGTTTGGAGTCATGCCGTGATTGCCCTCTAATCTGGAACAGGTGCATAATTATTAGTTCTAGCAGCATATACTGCTTGCTCAGAGAGCAAGTGGACGTGAGTGATAGTTCAGGGCATGCCAAGCAAGAACGCGCACAGATGTGACACCATCAAGAGACCTATCATTTTAAAGGCTTATAAAAGCTGAATAAGTAACTAATACTACAATACTTGTTCGAAGTAGAGTTTTAGCTATAACTATCAAGTAGCTAAAAAACCTCAAAAGAAGATTTCAATAAGTTAAATTGCATCCCATATTCTGAAGTCAAACTCCTGTATTAAAGCCTAGAGGTGCTATTTGTTGTTCATATTACATGTGAAATGAAAGGAAGTTATTTCTGTATGAATAAGCCATCTAATAATGAGAGTGCACATGCAGGTCAGGGTGGTTATGTTTACAAAATATCAAATTAATTCATAACTTTGAATATATGATTGGTTGATGGGTTATGATGATATAATCAGGTCACTGTTTATAATACTGTCACCAGATTAATGACTGTTAACTAACATGCAGTTATAAATATGAATCACATCCTACTGTAACATGTAGCCCAGGCTTTTCCCCTCCAGACTGCCAGACAACAGCATTCCCCAAATTCTGAATCCCTTCTTTGGTTGTGTTTCTCATTTCCTGTTGGACTGCTATTGAAAGCACATGGATTTGAATTTCAGTGTGAAGCCTTACAGTTTGTCAGCCAATCATATGAATTCTGAGCTGTTGCTTTTGAATAGCTTACTTGTGCACTGCCTTTTTAAAAAATATCAGATTGGATTTGTTTATGTCTGATTGTTTTGGCAATGAACCTACCTGTTTTGATCTTGAGTTTTGCACCAATATACAGTACTATACAAGTTCATATGGATCTTTTCACCATGTCCCTGAGTCCTGCGTTACACTTACAATCAGCTCTTAGATAAATTAAAAACATCTGACAGTGAAGCTAAATGTAAATGCAGGCCAAAGAATGTATCAGTGTTGTAGTCAAGTCACTAAACCTTGAGTCTGAGTCCAGTCTCTAAACCTTAAGTCCGAGTCCAGTCTCAAGTCCCCAGTGTTCAAGTCCAAGTCATTAAAGAAAATTTCAAGTTGAGTCCACTATTGATCTGAGTCGATCAATAGTGGACTCGATGCTGTTACCATGGAAATGTTTACAAGCCCTTGAATAGCACTAGGTTCTGTTGTGCTAGCAATAGGATTTGCTAAGAACAAGACTCCAACTGCACCATTTGACAGTGGCTGTTGCTGCCTTTATATGAAACTGTCTCTGCTACTGTGTTGGACTAACTTTACTGCTTGACTGCCCCATTTTAGTTAATAGGCTCCAGATAAAAAGCTTGTTCATTGCTCAGCAAGCCCTGCTATCAACAGGGCAATGAACATGAGAAAGGGTTAACACTAGCTAATTCATCGTTCAGCAAGCAAGCCCGGGCGGCACGGTGGTGTAGTGGTTAGTGCTGTCACCTCACAGCAAGAAGGTCCGGGTTTGAGCCCCGTGGCTGGCGAGGGCCTTTCTGTGCGGAGTTTGCATGTTCCCCCCGTGTCCGCGTGGGTTTCCTCCGGGTGCGCCAGTTTCCCCCACAGTCCAAAGACATGCAGGTTAGGTTAACTGGTGACTCTAAATTGACCGTAGGTGTGAGTGTGAATGGTTGTCTGTGTCTATGTGTCAGCCCTGTGTTGACCTGGCGACTTGTCCAGGGTGTACCCCGCCTTTCGCCCGTAGTCAGCTGGGATAGGCTCCAGCTTGCCTGCGACCCTGTAGAACAGGATAAAGCGACTAGAGATAATGAGATGAGGTTTCCTTTAATCAAAAAGAGAGGGGGGAAAGACAAAGAAGGGAACACAGTGCCAAGTGCTGCTTTGATCAGTGAGGTAAATTTACTTTCACAACCAAAATGCAGTCTCCCTGAAACCCTCAGAGCTGACTGTATTAGGAATCCATCACTGTAAGTCCTCTTTAGCTGGAGCAGCATTGTTTTCTCTCTCTCTCTCTCCTCTTAATGTGATTCAATTTAACTTGGAAGCAGTCCTTAGTGTGAAGAAGACCCTCCAGACTTGATGTGTTCCACCTCACCTGTCGAGTGCAGTAGACTGCCACAAAAAATGATTTGATTCTGTATATGAATGTGTAGTTCTTTTCAAGCTCAAGCTGACATGTGTTAATAGAAACTTCACCTGTTTAAGTCCTTAAATTTTCAGTACCTTTTGGTAGGTTCAGCCTGACATTCCTGACTTATATAACTAAATACATTTCCTAAAACTTCACATAGTTACTGAATAATTGTCAGGTACATGAAGGAGGCAGATGTAAATGCAGAACTTTAATAACAATGAATATACTGTATATACATATACACAAATATGTGTATATTTGTGAGGCTCAGGACAAGACTTGGATTCTTGACAAGGAGTGGGCTTGAGCTGGGGACTTGACTTGGGTTCTGGGCCAGAATCATGCTCAGACTCCAGACCTGACTTGGGTCTTGGACTTGGCTCAGATCCAGGACTGAAGGTGGACTCAAGCTCCGGGCTGGATTTGGGCTCTGGAGATGAGTTGAGCTTTGGGCTGGACTCTGGCTCCAGCTCAGGAGATGACTCAGGCTTGATCTCTGGATCTGGCTTGGATGCAAGGCTGGGCTCAAGCTCTGGAGATGACTTGAGCTCTGGCAACAACTTGAGCTTTGGGCTGGACTCTGGTTCCAGCTCAGGAGATGACTCAGGTTGGAGTTCTGGAACTGGCTTGGACACAGGGCTGGGCTCGAGCTCTGAAGATGAATTGGGCTCAAGGCTGGAAACGAGTTTTGACTTGGGCTCCAGGCTATCCTCAGGCTCAGTCGAGAACTCAGGCTCAGGGGATGACTTGAGTTCTGGACTTGGCTCAGACTGTGGACTTGGCTCTCGTTCGAACTCTGGACTTGGCTCAGGCATGGGCTTGAGCTCTGTACTAGACTTGGACTCAGGACTTGGCTCTAGTTTGAACTCTGTACTTGGCTTAGACTTGGAACTGAACTCAGGCATGGGCTTGAACTCTATCAGTGCGTTGCTTCGGTCCTGGTTAGGACCTGACAGCAGGACAATGATGACCTCTTCATGGCCGGGCAGCGGCAGGATAACGACATCTTCATAGCCAGCTGAGGCAAAGGTCATTCCGACATCCTCTGACACAGGTTCTGGAACAGGCTCAGGTTCTGGCACTGGCCTTAACTCTGGCATCAGCATTGAAGCTGGCGCAGGTGCCAACTCTGGCATAGGCTCTAATCCTCTGGCTGACCCAGGCACTGGCTATGGAGTAAGCACTGATGCAGGCATAGGCTCTGGAGTAGACACTGACACAGGCTCTGATGCTGGCTCTGGCACTGGAGCTGACTCTGACATTGGTGCTGGCACTGGTTCTGGAGTGGACACTGGTGCTGACTCTGACTCTGGCACTGGTTCTGGAGCTGAAACTGGTGCTGACTCAGACGCCAACTCTGGCACTGATTCTGGAGCTGGCGCTGACTCAGACTCTGACTCTGGTACTGGTTCTGAAGCAGACATTGGTGCAGGTGCTGGCACTGACTCTGGAGCAGATGCTAGAATGGATGCTGGCACTGGCATGGACGCTGGCACTGGCTCAGGTTCAGGCATGGGTTCTGATACAGACACTGGTTCAGGCATTAATTCAGGTGCTGATTCTGGCTGAGAAACCAGCTCTGGAGAGACAGCCTCTTCTGCTGTCTCTACATTGGCCACTGGAGGGAGCTCTGTAGCAACGGCCTCCTCCGCTGCGTCGGCCATCGGAATGATTGCCCCTCCCCAAAAATGTTCATGGGATTCCTCCTTTTCCAAAGATTCAAAAATGAACTTGAGCATGGCAAAGAAAGTCTGTGAACTCCAGAGGCATGGGTGCTGGACTCGGATCAAGTAATCCACCCATTGGCGTGCTCATCCAGAAATAAACGTTAGCTTACCCATATGGGTTTGGGTGGCTTGGGTTTTTGGAGGTCCTCATAGAAGACGCCACACTGGATGCTGAATCCACACAGGTAATACTCTCCATCGCAGTGTGTTGGAGTCCACTCGATGTGCGCGCAGCCCGAGGTGCGCCTTCAGGTGCATGCGCCACAGCACGCAGGATTGACAGTAATGTGCTTCATGATGAAGAATTAAAAGTATATGGAATAAAACACATGAACAAAATGGGGTAGCTGTTTAAAAAAAATTACTAATGTCAGGATGGACTGAGCAACTCAGTGCAAAGCAGAAGTTATTTTTCTTCCTATGACAGCATGTCCTAAAGTGTTTTATTCCTCATGTACTACAGCAATGATTTTGCCAATGATTACAAAAAGTTCTTAAAGAATGACATCATAATTTTTATGTTTAACATTTAATTATCATTTACATTATAGCAGCTAAAACCAAAAACAAACACAAACAAAAAACTTGTCATGTTACCAAGAAACCACAAACTACAATGCCCTCTGTCCTTCCTTGTGACAGACTGTTGCAAAATGCTGACACTGGAGACACTTTCCATGAATAAAGCAAGTTAAATAAAGTCTCCTTACAGAAAATGTTTCCATATCAAATAATAATACATTTTTCTTTGTTAAATTACACATAAAAAAAACCTGGTTATAGTCAAGCTTAAATTGTGTGGAGCATCCACTATATAAGGAAATTAGCTGAAATTATATATCACTATTAGGAATTTTAAGTCTTTATTCGTCACATGTACAATTTCTCTGCATTTAACTTATCCAGGGATGTGAGTACACACATACCCAGAGCAGTGGGTAGCTGTACCCAGGAAGCATTTGGGGGTTAGGGGCCTTGCTCAAGGACATTTCAGCCATGGATGTAGATGGAGGGGAAAGTCCTGTTCACTCACTCCCCCACCCCACACATTCCCCCCCCCCTTGCTGGTCCAGGGAATCGAACAGGTGGGTCATGGCTGTAACATATAACCTGCTGTTATAGAAAATGAATCAACACCTTCTGACCAATCAGAACTGAGAATTTAACAGTACTAAAGTTTAAATTGGTTTAATTAATTGAGCTTGCCTGAAGAAAGTAGATAAATAAATGAACGGTGGTCTGGGAAATTCATATGCTATATTTATGCAAACACACTGTATTGGTTTCTATAATGTACATGTTGATTAAATAGAGGTTCAACCAAAAATGTTTCTTATCGTAAGTCGTACTCTTTATTTTTACAATGTATCATTCAGAAAAACTTTCCACTGTCACATGAGCTGTATGGAATTAAAAATGAAATGAAGTGTAAAAAAGCAATTTATCATTGCTATATTATTGAATTTAATTAAAGCTAGCATCTTACTTTCTTGGCTGCCTTGTGAAACACTATCATCAGGCCTGATTACATTCAAATAGACAATAAGACATCTGACCACTTCCTTTCTTTCCCCTCTGATAACAAGAGCTTATAAGAGCATTTCCATTATCTGAAGGAGAGGAAAGTGCACATTCTTTGTCAGATTTAATAAACATTTGGAAAGAAGAGAGATACAATTAATATGTGCAAGTGATTTGAGAAGTCTTTCTGTTGCTTAAAGCTAGACAGCCTTTCGATTTCATAAAATCGGTGAAATTTAGTTCCCTCTGAAATTTGGTCATTGTGATCCATGTTTATTTCTGTAATATCTAAAAAAAAAAAACAGACCATTCTGTGGTTGGGAAGTTATTTAATTTGAGGGGATTCCCAAGCAAATAATGTGCATGAAATCGTTTGCTTCATACAGTCAAGCAGACAGAGGAAGTCCGTGTGCACATGCACAGGTTTACCTTGGCCATGCACTGACAGTTCCATCATTCTATCGCTAAACGAACAGCTGATCACACCGAGGTGCTCGCTGACCGCCGATATTTATTAGCTTGGTCCTGCGTTTCCTTTCCTTCTCAACATAACGTCTTCTCACTTTCCGTTACTGTAGTCGATCTTTCACGTTTCATTCACGCACTCATGTCCTCCATTTTTCTCTCCTGTTTCAAATTTGTATCCCACAATGCCTTGTGCGAATGGGGAAAGCCCACCATGTCAGCATGACGTAGTATCTTGAATTGGGTCATGGTGAAGCAGGAAGTAGAGAATTTAGGGCCACATGGCCCTAAATTCATGACTTTTTCTATTTAAAAGAAAAAAACCTAATAAAATTGGAAGTCTGTGATTCAAATTCAGTAGCTTTCAGTCCACTAAACAAAAATAATTGGGTGTCAGAGAAAATTCTTTTTATAACCTAAACTTGGAAAATCTGAAAGGCAATACAATTTTAAGTTATTTGTCTGAGACTAACAAATGTTTTCTCAAGAAAACTGGAGTAGTTAATAAGTCTTTTAATCACTAAACAAGTCTTAACGAAAACAAGACACAAGACATTTATGCATGTGACTCCTGAGAATATAAAATCTCACATGCTTATGCAAACACAAATTATGCCTCAATTTCCTCATTTTAACCCAGAATGCAAAGTCAGTGGTTTGTAATAAAGCAAGTATGAAAAATTGCTGACAGTACCTTATCCTAAAGCCAGATTGAGAAATAAACGCAATGCTGATGTTCATGTGGTTGGTGGTTCTTTACGTTCCTTTTTCTTTGTCTAGACAACATTCTGAGGAACATTTCAACAGAGATTTTGTACTGCCAGTCAGTATCAATAGCTTCTTTGGCAACATTGAGCAGAAACAGCAAAAAAAAAAAAAAAAAAATGTCTAGACAAAGATAAATAGTTTGTATTATTCAGTAAAAGCAAAGTAAACAATAAGACTGACAGTGGACTGCTGCCTATGGACAGTTTTATATCATTTTGACAGTCAATTCGTGTGTGGACAGAGATGTATTAGCTTTGGTTGCTCTTTGCAGAGACATCCTTGAAGGATTATATTTATATCTGAGGTGAAATGAGAGAAAAGTGAAATAGTGGAAGGGTAGTGCTTTGCAGAGCCCAATTGTTTTAGAACAACTTTACAAAATGTCCTGAAACTTCTAGTTCTCTGTAAGGGTACAAGTAACCCACCCACCAACCTGTGGTTACAGATCAACAGACCTTAAGGGGAGGGGGTGTCATTTTTTTTTCTTTGCTCTCAGTGTATTTTTTACATCTAATAGCATATTAATTCACCTACTTCAATTTATTTTAGTTTTGCCATAGCTATATATATAGACACACATTATGGGTGGGAAAGCACTACAGGTTGCACCAATTACAGTGGCCCCATTGCACCTGTCCACATGTCTTTGAACTGTGAGGTAAATCGGAGCACTCAGAGGAAACCCACACAGACATAGTGAGAACATGCAAACTCCACGCTGAAAGGCCGGTCAACCGTGAAGTTCAGACCCATAGCCTTATTGCTGTGAGACAACAGCATTAACTACTACACCATCATGCCACCCACTAGCTTCACTAGCTTCTGACTCAGCTTCGAGAAAAAGCTGAGTGATGTTGGACTACTTGATATCCAAATACTGTGTATGCTCCAAAACTAGAAGCATGAATAAGCTATTCATAAAACAGACATAATATTAGATGATGACATCTCTGCATCCATCTATCCACCCATTGATTATCTGTAGCCACTCATCCTGCCCTACAGGGTCGCAGGCAAGCTGGAGCCTATCCCAGCTGACTATGGGCAAGAGGTGGGGTACACCCTGGACAAATCGGCAGGTTATCGCAGGGCTGACACATAGACAACCATTCACACTCACATCTACAGTCAATTTAGAGCCACCAATTAGCCTAACCTGCATGTCTTTGGACTGTGAGGGAAACCGGAGCACCCGGAGGAAACCCACACAGAGAGAAGATGCAAACTCCACACAGAACGGCCCCTGTCGGCCACTGGGCTCGAACCCAGGACCTTCTTGCTGTGAGGCGACAGCGCTAACCACTACACCACCGTGCCGCCCGACACCTCTGCATATTAGACAAAATACTTATTGATACACAACCCTAACTGAAATCAATCAAAAGAAACAACTGGTGTTTTGGGCATAGTTTGAGTCTAATTTGTGTAATGTCATTATACAAGTGCACTATTGAGGTTGGAAGCATTCTACATTTTTTACACATTAGGTCTCATCTCATCTCATTATCTCTAGCCGCTTTATCCTGTTCTACAGGGTCACAGGCAAGCTGGAGCCTATCCCAGCTGACTACGGGCGAAAGGCGGGGTACACCCTGGACAAGTCGCCAGGTCATCACAGGGCTGACACATAGACACAGACAACCATTCACACTCACATTCACACCTACGGTCAATTTAGAGTCACCAGTTAACCTAACCTGCATATCTTTGGACTGTGGGGGAAACCGGAGCACCCGGAGGAAACCCACGCGGACACGGGGAGAACATGCAAACTCCGCACAGAAAGGCCCTCACCGGCCACGGGGCTCGAACCCGGACCTTCTTGCTGTGAGGCGACAGTGCTAACCACTACACCACCGTGCCGCCACACATTAGGTCAATGCTTTAATTCAAAGAAATTTATAAATGAGACAAGCTACAGCTGAGCAATTGATGGTTTTTCTCAAGGACCCAAAAGTAGCAGGTTTGTGATGGTGAGATTTGAACTCATAACCCATCATTCAGTAGTCCAATGCTTTAAACACTGCACTATGGAGCTGAACCTTACCTTGGGTCTACTGTGCTCCCCAAGCAAGAAGTTCACTAACTCAACACAATTACCTATAAATTGAGCAGTTGAAGTTTGAGTGGTGCTGGGATTTGAGCTCACAACCTTCAGGTCAGTGTCTTAACCACCAAGCCACCACAAGTACAATAAAGCTGCCTCTGTTAGGTCCTTGAGCAAGGTCTTAACTCACTCAATTGTCAATTACTTTCGCTAAAAGCCTAAACTTTTTTTGTGTGTCAATCCCATCCTCAATAAACTGAAAACACAGAGAAAATAAGCAAGAGCGGGATGTGAAAGGGTTAAACAGAGACATCCTGCGTTATATTCAAAGGCCTTTAGCCATAATGAAATTGTGTGGAGGAAATTAAATTGTGCTGCTGATCTCCTCAAGGCAACAAGCTAAAGGGATTTCATATTAATATTAATATTAATGACCCACACTAAGCCGTCTAATTTGTAAAGATTAGATTAAATGACTTAGTAATCATGTAGAAATGTCAGTTGTTCTCAAATGAGAAGGAAAAAAAGGTATGGCATGCTGAACTAAAGGTAAAGTAAATATTTAGATGGGATTTGGATTGGATGACAGAGCCCAGGGCTGAAGATTTATTATAGAGAGAGACGATCGAGAAAACAGGAAAGGAAGGAATAAACAGAAGAAAGCTAGAATATATATGGATGGATGGTACTGCTGGCATTCTGCCTTCACAATGTAAAGAACTATTCTTTGCCATTCTGTAAATTCTCTCCAGTTTTCTGATTGTGGCAAAAGTCAGCTGTCATATCAAATACCCATGCATCAGACTGTGCCTTGCCTCTGCATAGGTCACTTTTACAACTTTATCAGAGCCCATCAATCTTTCTGTGAAATAAGCCTCTTTTTAAAACAAGCATCTGGAGAAAGTCAGTAGTAGGATGGGGATTTAATTTGGCTCTGACTGATCTTGCCGTGAGTCAGCATTTCACATTCACCCATACAGACCTATTTGCTTTTAATTATGAAAACTAAATCTTCTGTTCTTCTTTGTTAAACAGGGGTTATAATTTGCATTTCTTCTGCCAATACTTCATCATAATAATCGAGTCTCAGGGGTGTTGTTATTAAGTCTCTAGTATTTAATTTTCAATTTGATATATTTTCCATGAAAGGGTATGGCTAGGATTGCCTTTCATATCCTAGATTGTCTGTCTTTCATGTCTGTTAATAATTATTGTTATGTTATACCTTAGGCTTTCTGTCCCTGTTTGCAATTATGAATAATTTGGATGAAAACTGCAATTAGGTCAGCTCAAATATAGTTAAACTGTATAAATCTGTAGCTTTGAGTATTTATAGTAATTGACTAGAAAACATCATACATTGTAGTGGTTAGCGCTGTCGCCTCACAGCAAGAAGGTCCAGGTTCGAGCCCCGTGGCCGGTGAGGGCCTTTCTGTGCGGAGTTTGCATGTTCTCCCCGTGTCCGCGTGGGTTTCCTCCGGGTGCTCCGGTTTCCCCCACAGTCCAAAGACATGCAGGTTAGGTTAACTGGTGACTCTAAATTGACCGTAGGTGTGAATGTGAGTGTGAATGGTTGTCTGTGTCTATGTGTCAGCCCTGTGATGACCTGGCGACTTGTCCAGGGTGTACCCCGCCTCTCGCCCGTAGTCAGCTGGGATAGGCTCCAGCTTGCCTGCGACCCTGTAGAACAGGATAAAGCGGCTAGAGATAATGAGATGAGATGAGACATCATACATTTTGGGATTTTTAGCTGCAGCCTGAGATGTTTAGCTGAAAGGATGTGATATATAAGCCAGACAATTCATTACAGTCAGCAGCTGTTGATTTGGAGAAATGGATTATGTGTTCAGTCAAATTTTGGAAAGAATATTACATATAGTTTACATAAAAATATTACATTTCTGACCAAAACTTGGGGCGGCATGGTGGTGTAGTGGTTAGCACTGTCGCCTCACAGCAAGAAGGTCTTGGGTTTGAGCCCAGTGGCTGAAGAGGGCCTTTCTGTGTGAAGTTTGCATGTTCTCCCCGTGTCTGCATGGGTTTCCTCCGGGTGCTCTGGTTTCCCCCACAGTCCAAAGACATGCAGGTTAGGCTAATTGGTGACTCTAAATTGACCGTAGGTGTGAATGTGAATGGTTGTCTGTGTCTATGTGTCAGCCCTGCAATGACCTGGCGACTTGTCCAGGGTGTACCCCGCCTCTCGCCCATAGTCAGCTGGGATAGGCTCCAGCTTGCCTGCGACCCTGTAGGACAGGATAAGCGGCTACAGATAATGGATGGATGATCAAAACTTGATTTCTTTGCTTATACTAAATTTAAACAAGTTCCTAATTACTAGATTGAATTACATAAACATGGTCAGTTCACATAGCGTTAATGTGTATTAGCCAGTCAGATTATGAAACCTCATGAGGATGTAGTTGGTGACAGAAATAAATAACTACAGTATGAAATTAATATGATTAAAATGTGCAGTAGAGTGGGTAATGTGACTTGGGTTCGATTCTCAGTTCTGGTGAAAGCACCGAGTTTGATTTCATTCAGGGCTTTGAAAATACATGATCAGATTACGTTGGATGTAGGAAAACAAACTGTGCTAATGTAATTCAGTTCAATAATGTGAAACTGATGTGCGCATTTGAAATGAATAAATTCAGTGAACAGTTTCGTTTTTCAATGGAAGACCAAGCCACATCTCTCACACCATCAAAGTATCAAAGCATTAAAAACTAATGATGGTGCCGCAATGGTTAAGGCATTGGGTTGTTGATTAGAAGTTTGGGGGTTCAAACTCAGGCCAGCTGATATTGGGCCTGTAGACAAGGCCCTTAACCCTACCTGTGGGGAAAAAATGTAAGTACATAACTAATCAACCACATATATATTTATGTTCTATCCACATTCACTGGATATGAGCAATCGTGCACTCTGATTGGCTACTCTACTACTAGGCTATCAGCTCATATTGCTGGGTTTCACATGACGTCACATCCGCCTCATTAGTTATTCAAAACTTTAGCTGGTGGTCTACCAAAGCCCCCGGTGACAAAGCGTTTGTACGGAGAAGGTACATTGCTCACATGAAAAATGTCTTACACTTTTTGTTGTTGTTTTAGGTTGTTCGAATCGGTCAAACCATGAAACTGATAAAATTTTCTTCAGGGTTCCCCATGAACTAATAAAAAAGGGTGAACGAACACAGGATTTCACAAAAAGACGTCAAGAAAGGTGGCTTTTGAACCTCTCACTGAAATCGAAGGGAGCCGAGTCGAAGCATGCTCAAGTTTGCAGTGATCACTTGTTGAAAGGTTTGTATCTCCCTCTCAGCTGTCCTTAGTGTTTTCCAAGTACTTTTCTTGCTATGTGTCGTTATTTTACGGTGTTTTTTTTTATAGTCATGAAGCACTAAAGTCCCCAGCTGTTTCTTTGTTTACTCCTCACAAAGCCCATATGCATGAAGGTCGCGACAAAATTCTTACTCAGCCATACAGTTACAATGCGCCATGATCACTTTTCTGTCTTGTTTAACTAAGATCCAGGTCTTTAAAGGGGTTTCTGATGATCTTTGTGAATGATTTGCCTGAGAGATGAGAGCCAACACAAGTGAGAATCAAGCCAACTGTTGTTTGTTTACACTTCAACTTGCAGCACTTCGTTGTAAAGACGCGAACGAAAAGCTTTAAAAAAACACATACTTACACGGGCAAAAACAATACAGGATTCATTGGGCAGTGACTTGATACCGAGGTCCTTTACCCAGCCACCTACAAAAAAGTTGTAAGCCTCCATACTCTTCCACCCGTTTTGCAGTGTAGAGATGTTAGGAAACTCGACTGAAGGGTAGTTTTCGAGATCGTATGACAAATCCTTCTTTCCCAGACTGTAGGAGTCAATTCCATTGCACATGGCAATCTTCTGAATATATCTAAAGCGAGCAGTGGCTTCTAGATTACGAGCGTACTCTGATAAGTTATCGCTAGTTGTTTGCACTACGGCAGCCATTTAGACCACCAGCTATTTCACTTCCGGTAAAACTGCTAAGAAAAGTCGCGGGACTGATGCTGCATTCATGTGCTATGGGAATTATGGTAAATACCAAACGCCGACATGGAAAACACACATGAACGCCCCCTCTTGTGGTATTTTCCACTGGGCAACTCGTAGAAAATTTTGATACACGAGTTGCCGAGATGAGATGAACTTTAACCTTTTCAACATAGCGGCGAGCGGTACAAGACACTTGAATGCTAAGCATTGTACGCTACTAAAGGTTTTTTTTACTAGTACTAGTGGGTAGTTTTTGGTGTCTATGCAATGTTGCGTCATTAACAAGTGTAATATAATACATTAGAAATCCGTTTCCTTTAAAAATGCGTTGTTATGGTTTGTTTTTACCTATCCAGAGCAGACGCTATTGCTAACGATAGCTAACTAACTATTGCTAACTTGAATCTGGTCCACCATCTTTAATTTGTCAACAACAACAAAAGCACGTGAACACAACACACTGGTAAATACCACTTCCCAACTGGAAAATATCATCTTCCCATAGCACATGAACGCAGCATGAAACCCAGCAATACCGTGAGTAGAGAAAAACAAAATGGCTGAACGTTTTGCTGAACCAACCGAGGAGGAAATAAAAACTCTACTCAAAAACAAAACCTCAAAAAATACAAAAAAGCAACAAAACATGGAATGAAAGTATTTGATTGTAGGAACATCTTTTGTATTTTCCAAGAATTATTATTATTATTATTATTATTATTATCACATTTTTCACAAATTGCTCCTGTCATTTCACCAGTTTCTTTACATTCTAAGCGGAAATGATTTTGTCAGACATTTTGTACAAAGTTTTTATTTACTGAATTTGCAAAAAATAAAAATAAGAATGCTCTGTTTCTCAAAATCCAATGAATGTGCCATTAGCAACTTTGCTAATTATTTTACCAGATAATAATATGCATGGAATAAAACAACAAACTGTACCGATATATCAATGATAGTATGGTATGGTGATGTAAAGTGTTGTATTTCTCTTAAACCACAGCAATTTGCCAGTGGATTTTTTCTTTTTATTACAGAATGGCAGTTTATATTTACATTTAATATTGTGGAACATCCATGGTTCATTTTATAAAAACAAAACAAAACACCACCTTCTGTCCTGAAGACTTATTTTGTGGCAAAATACTTGAAGTGCCTGTGATTAGCTGTTACTGTAGAAAATATAACATAATAAGATGAGTACGTTCTTATAAACCTGTGATGTGTTCTGTAAAAGAAAATGAATTCACACCTTCTGATGAATCAAATGGGAGAATTCACTACCTCTGTGGAATAAAGTAATTACATAGTATTTTACACACACATAACATACACTACAGGGGAAAGCATGGAGGATGTTCAGATTGTCTCAGAAGTCAGGGTTCTGGTAATAATTTTGACCACCTGCTCAGATATGACACAGAATGGATATGGCTTTCAGAATCTGTAAATATGGCTTTTTAAAATCGGTATTATCTGTAATTTAAAACTGAAAATAATTCAAATCAGTGATGCCTTTTCAGCATGTAGTAGAATCCAGATTTGGAGCATCACTGAGATACAGCATGAGCTGGTGCCATATGCTGATTTGAACGCTAAAGAGGAGTCCCAGATTTGCCGATGAGCATGAAACACCTCTCCCTTTTTTCTTTTTTTTTTTTTGGATGACCATTTATCAATTCAAACCATTTATGTGCTGAAAGCCTACAGCTGTGATCTTTTAATTGGTTTTATTGCCTCCCAGTTGACAGTCACATCTGTCTTAAAGGACATTTGGCCAAGCAACATATAGAATATGCATGAACAGTGCAGGAAGAATCTAAATATCACTTCACGGCTTTTGGCAAATGTAAGAATCATGAATTAAGAATAGATTTTTTTTTTTAAACCCATATAGGGCTGACAAGACAATTTATCACCTGTAGCACTGGCTGTGTACAACACTTTCAATGTAAATTACTTTACAGTGTATAGCACCTACAGCACCCTCCACAATTATTGGCACCTCTCGTTAAGATATGTTCTTAGGCTTCTAATAAATTCTTTTTTTTTAAATAATATAGGACAACAATGCAAAAAAAGAGAAAAATCCAACCTTTAATTCAAGTGCATTTATTCAGTGGGAAAAAATCACACATTAAGAAATAATTCTTTTACAAGAAATCATGTGTGCCACAATTATTGGCACCCCTGATGTAAATACTTTTTACAACTCCCTTTTGCCAACAAGACAGCACTTAATATTCTCCTATAACATTTCACAAGATGGGAGAATACAGAGAAAGGGATATTCGACCATTCCTCTTTGCACAAATCATCCAGAGTCCTGGGTCCTCTCCTATGCACTCTCCTCTTCAGCTCACCCCACAGGTTTTCAATTGGGTTAAGGTCTGGGGACTGAGATGGCCATGGGAGGAGCTTGATTTTGTGTCTGGTGAACCACTTTTGTGTAGATTTGGCCACATGTTTAGGGTCATTATCTTGCTGAAAGACCCAGTGACGACCCTTCTTCAGCTTTCAGGCAGAGGACACCAGATTTTGATTTAAAATGTCCTGGTATTTCAAAGAGTTCATGATGCCATGCACCCTAACAAGGTTCCCGGGGCCTTTGGAAGAGAAACAGGCCCGCAGCATCACCGATCCTCCCCTATACTTCACAGTGGGCATGAGGTGCTTTTCCGCATACTCATCTTTTGTGATGTATGAGAGTGTTTGTTGCCAAAAAGCTCTATCTTGGGCTACATCCACACGACAACGGCAACGAGATTTTTTTTAGCGGGTAAAAAAAATATCGCGTCCACATGGGCAACAGATCAGTAAAATATCAGGTACATATGGCAATGCAACACTTGCTGAAAACGATGCAATACACATGCCACACCTCTACGTGCGCTGTAAGACGGTCCCATCGGAGACACCAGAACAATAGAAGAAGTAGGACGCATGCGCATAAACCCCTTCTTCTACCCGGTGTGAATGAGTGAGTATTGCTTGCTCTAGTCATGTGGTTGTGACGTCATCGTAAACAAATCTGTTCTACTCATCCAGACGACTTCGCAACGGCGCCGTTGCCAGATTTTTCCACTCTGGAAACCGTTCTCAAAAAATATCATTTTGGGGCACCCAAAATGCCGGTGCCATGTGGACGCCAGGCCGAAACGATAAAAAATTTTATCGGATTCACCTGAATCCGTTGCCGTGTGGACAGGGCCTTGGTCCCATCTGACCAAAGCACACGGTCCCAGTTGAAGTCCCAGTTCCGCTTAGCGAACTCCAGACGTTTACGTTTATGCTTGTAAGTGAGAAAAAGCTTTTTCCGTGCATGCCTCCCAAACAGCTTGTTGGCATGTAGATAGCGCCTGATGGTTGTTATGGAGACTTTGTGACCCCAAGATGCTACTCTTTGATGCAATTCTCTAACAGTGAGCTTTGGAGAACTTTTTACTTCTCTTACCATCCTCCTCACTGTGCGTGGTGGCAAGATAAACTTGCGTCCTCGTCCAGGCTTGTTTGCCACTATTCCAGTTGTTTTAAACTTCTTGATAATTCCTCTGACTGTAGATATGGGCAGGTTTAGGCAAGTGGGTATTTTCTTGTAGCCATTGCCTGACTTATGAAGGTCAACACACACCTGCCTTACTTGAATGGTGTATTCTCTTGTCTTTCCCATGTTGAAGAGTGGATAAGAGAAATAGGCCTCTGTGCCACATCATATTTATACCCCAGGGCAACAGGATGTGATGAATTACTAATTAAAGGTTCCGAGATACTCTGATCAACTTTATAAACTACAGTAAAAATGACAGAAATGCTTCAATTACATTTATTTTCTAGGAATTGTTATGGGTGCAGGGCGGCACGGTGGTGTTAGTGCTGTCGCCTCACAGCAAGAAGGTCTGGGTTCGAGCCCCGTGGCCGGCGAGGGCCTTTCTGTGTGGAGTTTGCATGTTCTCCCCGTGTCCGTGTGGGTTTCCTCCGGGTGCTCCAGTTTCCCCCACAGTCCAAAGACATGCAGGTTAGGTTAACTGGTGACTCTAAATTGACCGTAGGTGTGAATGTGAGTGTGAATGGTTGTCTGTGTCTATGTGTCAGCCCTGTGATGACCTGGCGACTTGTCCAGGGTGTACCCCGCCTTTCGCCCGTAGTCAGCTGGGATAGGATCCAGCTTGCCTGCGACCCTGTAGAACAGGATAAAGCGGCTAGAGATAATGAGATGAGATGAGATGAGATGTTATGGGTGCCAATAATTGTGGAACAGGTGATTTTATGAAAAATAATTATTTCTTAGTCAGGGATTTTTTTTAATTCACTTGAGTTAAGGGTTACATTTTTCTACAATTTTCAGTGTGAGATTATGCTTCTGCAATAAAAATTGAATTTATTTTAAGGCTTTTAACACATCTTAACCAAGGGTGCCAATAATTGTGGAGGGCGCTGTAGATTGTTTTCAGAGGCTCTGTTCATATTAAAACTAAAGCATAATTTTTTTTTTTACATCTAAACAAATAAATTCATGCAACACACTTGAAGTAAATGACATATCACTGGATCACAGTGAAAAATGAAACATGGCCATGGTTGAGTCAGATATTTTGGTACAGTGCAGACTGAGAGAGACAGTAGGAGATGATTTTACAAGACAATCCCCTGCCCATTTCATAAATCAAATGGTCAGAGTAACTAAATCCAGACTTCACATTAATGACAGCATTTAATCACTGTCTAGAAGATTTTGAATTACACCGATCCAACTTCATAGAAAAACATTTTACTTATTTATAGCACCTTATTCATTCATTCATCGATCAATCAATTAATTATACTGACATGAAGGCGGCACGGTGGTGTAGTGGTTAGTGCTGTCGCCTCACAGCAAGAAGGGTTCAAGCCCAGTGGCCGACAAGGGCCTTTCTGTGTGGAGTTTGCATGTTCTCCCCGTCTCTACGTGGGTTTCCTCCGGGTGCTCTGGTTTCCCCCACAGTCCAAAGACATGCAGATTAGGCTAATTGGTGGCTCTAAATTAACCATAGGTGCGAATGTGAGTGTGAATGGTTGTGTCTATGTGTTAGCCCTGTGATGATCTGGTCCAGGGTGTACCCTGCCTCTCGCCCATAGTCAGCTGGGATAGGCTCCAGCTTGACCATGACCCTGCACAGGATAAGCGATTATGGATAATGGATGGATGGATGGATGGATGGATGGATATTGACATGAGTGTTTTACTGGGAAATATGGCACTCATATTTTTTATACGAAGCACATCCGGGACATTGAGTAACATATTAATTGAATATACCATGCACTGAGAGGCTCTGGTTGAAATGATGGATTCTCTGAGGTGACTTGCATTGTACTATTCTGTGAGGAGTGCAGCCCTGAAGTACAATGCCAGTCACTGAAGAGAATCCATAATTACTGGAGCCTTTCAATGCATGGTATATTTGATTTATATCCCTCGTCAAAAAATTCCAAACTAAAAGTATTAACGACAATGAATTAATAATAAACCTGAAAAATATATCAGAGGTCTAACTCTGCCTCGTTAGGCATGATCATGATGCATAGATCTACACATACAGAAATGCTCGCAGAGCCACAGCTGTGACTCGAGTCACATAGCTTGAAATTGTGACATCAGTTCATGGTATATCCAGAATATACCATGACTGACTCACACCATATCCAGTTTTTTTGACATCACGAAATACATTGGTGGAACTGTTTTATGCCATGTAAGCCATCCTTGGCCAATCCCTGCATGGGAATTTTTTGATGAGGGATATAATTTCCAATATCTTCACTCGTGAGGAGATCAATTATTTGTTTTGATTAACTTACATAGTTTTTGTTTGTGAATGTGTAGATACAATTAAAAAGAAAATCACTCACTGGCTTGAAGATATGAAGTTTATCTTCTCGTGTTGAAAAACTTGCATTTTTCATCCAAAATACATCACTGACCTTATTAATACAGTGGTGCTTGAAAGTTTGTGAGCCCTTTAGAATTTTCGATATTTCTTCATAAATACGACCTAAAACATTATCGGATTTTCACACAAGTCCTAAAAGTAGATAAAGAGAACCCAGTTAAACAAATGAGACAAAAATATTATACTTGGTCATTTATTTATTGAGGAAAATGATCCAATATTACATATCTGCGAGTGGCAAAAGTACGTGAACCTTTGCTTTCAGTATCTGGTGTGACCCCCTTGTGCAGCAATAACTGCAACTAAACATTTCCGGTAACTGTTGATCAGTCCTGCACACCGGCTTGGAGGAATTTTAGCCCATTCCTCCATACAGAACAGCTTCAACTCTGGGATGTTGGTGGGTTTCCTCACAAGAATTGCTCGCTTCAGGTCCTTCCACAACATTTCGATTGGATTAAGGTCAGGACTTTGATTTGGCCATTCTAAAACATTAGTCTTCTTTAATCATTCTTTGGTAGAACAACTTGTGTGCTTAGGGTTGTTGTCTTGCTGCATGACCCACCTTCTCTTGAGATTCAGTTCATGGACAGATGTTCTGACATTTTCCTTTATAATTCGCTGGTATAATTCAGAATTCATTGTTCCATCAATGATGCCAAGCCGTCCTGGCCCAGATGCAGCAAAACAGGCCCAAACCATGATACTACAACCACCAGGTTTCACAGATGGGATAAGGTTCTTATGCTGGAATGCAATGTTTTCCTTTCTCCAAACATAACGCTTCTCATTTAAAGCAAAAAGTTCTATTTTGGTCTCATCCATCCACAAACCATTTTTCCAATAGCTTTCTGGCTTGTCTACGTGATCTTTAGCAAACTGCAGACGAGCAGCAATGTTCTTTTTGGAGATCAGTGGCTTTCTCCTTGCAACCCTGCCATGCACACCATTGTCATTCAGTGTTCTCCTGATAGTGGACTTATGAACATTAACATTAGCCAATGTGAGAGAGGCCTTCAGTTGCTTAGAAGTTACCCTGGGGTCCTTTGTGACCTCGCCGACTATTACACGCCTTGCTCTTGGAGTGATCTTTGTTGGTCGATCACTCCTGGGGAGGGTAACAATGGTCTTGAATTTCCTCCATTTGTACACAATCTCTCTGACTGTGGACTGGTAGATTCCAAACTCTTTAGAGATGGTTTTGTAACCTTTTCCAGCCTGATGAGCATCAACAATGCTTTTTCTGAGGTCCTCAGAAATCTCCTTTGTTCGTGCCATGATATACTTCCACAAACATGTGTTGTGAAGATCAGACTTTGATAGATCCCTGTTCTTTAAATAAAACAGGGTTCCCACTCACACCTGATTGTCATCCCACTGATTGAAAACACCTGACTCTAATTTCACCTTCAAATTAACTGCTAATCCTAGAGGTTTACATACTTTTGCTCCTCATACAGTAGATATGTAATATTGGATCATTTTCCTCAATAAATAAATGACCAAGTATAATATTTTTGTCTCATTTGTTTAACCGGGTTCTCTTTATCTACTTTTAGGACTTGTGTGAAAATCTGATGATGTTTTAGGTCATATTTATGCAGAAATATCAAAAATTCTAAAGGGTTCACAAACTTTCAAGTGCCACTGTATATTTTCCAATATCTTCACTCATGAGGATATTGATGATGTTACTCCCAGTGTTTTCCTGCTAACTTGATGTGCGTGGTCAAAATGGTGAACTGCTTCAAAATTAAAATTCTTTCCATTAACTTTTTTTGTGTGTGGATGTGTCAGTATAATAAAAATATTACATGTTGGCACAAAGATATGAAGATTATCTTCTCGCATTGAAAAATATTTCACTCATTCACTTCACTCACTCGTGAAATATACATTATTTTGTTTACAAAGTGTCGAGAAAATAAAACTCATGCAGACGTTAGACAGCATGGGTGTAGTAATGAGACCAAGTATTTGGTCAAGTCAAGTTTATTTGTATAGCGCTTTTAACAATAAACATTGTCGCAAAGCAGCTTTACAGAATTTGAACGACTTAAAACATGAGCTAATTTTATCCCTAATCTATCCCCAATGAGCAAGCCTGTGGCGACGGTGGCAAGGAAAAACTCCCTCAGACGACATGAGGAAGAAACCTCGAGAGGAACCAGACTCAAAAGGGAACCCATCCTCATTTGGGCAACAACAGACAGCGTGACTATAACATTAACAGTTTTAACATGAAGTCAGTTTCATTGATGTTATAAACTCTTCATTGATGGAAACTTGAGTGCAAAACTGTTCATGACAACTGCAGTCCTAAAGTTAGCAAGTCAACTGTAGTCCTCAGCCATAAATGCATTACTGTAAGAGTCCAGAGCATCTTCCAAGTGTGACTTTCAACTGTCCTCATGGGGCCGTCCTCCACAGGAGCGATGCGATGAGACTCCAACCAGACACAAGACACCAGGATGAATCAAGCAGGTCCGAGGAGCAGAAGAGGTCAGCATCTTGATCCCAGGACCAACATGTAACTCAGAGGGACAGATTTGGGGGGAGGTGGAGGAGGGGGAAAGAGAGGGAGAGAGAGGGAGAAAAAACACAGGTTGTTAGGTATGCCCAATGTCACCTGAATAAGTAGGAACAGTATACATTTTGCGCTGAGTGCAAGCAGGGACTCCGGCAACTAACTATGACAGCATAACTAAAAGGGGAGAGCCAGAAGGTAACACAGGCATCAGGGAGCCCTGGGACATAAAGCAGCAGGCACTACACTGTCAACAAACTCAAGTGAGCAAGCGAGTGGGGACTGACAGCATCCATACATCCCAGTTTACCAAAACACCCTATGTCTGAGGACCCTCCAGATCTACCGGTATGCCTTTACCTCATAAACACCATTAACAAAAGGCTTGACGAAACAGATATGTTTTCAGCCTAGACTTAAACACTGAGACTGTGTCTGATTCCCAAACACTTCTTGGAAGGCTGTTCCATAACTGTGGGGCTTTGTAAGAAAAGGCTCCGCCCCCTGATGTAGCCTTCACTATACGAGGTACCAGCAGATAGCCTGCACCTTTTGATCTAAGTAGGTGTGGCAGGTCATAGAGGAGCAGAAGTTCACTCAGGTACTGTGGTGCGAGACCATTCAGTGCTTTAAAGGTCAATAGTAGTACTTTATAATCAATACAAAATTTGATTGGGAGCCAATGCAGTGTGGATAAGACAGGGGTGATGTGGTCATATTTTCTAGTTCTAGTAAGGACTCTTGCTGCTGCATTTTTAACTAACTGGAGCTTGTTTATGCACTTATTGGAACATCCATACAGTAAGGCATTACAATAATCCAACCTGGAGGTAATGAAAGCATGAACTAGTTTTTCCGTGTCACGTAGTGACATTAAATTTCTTATCTTAGCAATATTTCTGAGATGAAAGAAAGCTATCCGGGTAATGTTATCAATGTGGTTTTCGAATGAAAGACTGGGGTCAATAATCACTCTGAAGTCTTTTACTGCTGCACGTGAAGAAACAGAAAGGCCATCCAGAGTTACTGTGGAATCAGAAAACTTACTTCTAGCTGCATGTGGTCCTAGTACAAGTACTTCAGTCTTGTCAGAGTTAAGCAGAAGGAAATTAGTAAGCATCCAGTGTCTAATGTCCTTTACACTTTCCTCAATTCTATTAAGCTGGTGTCTCTCATCAGGTTTTGCAGAAACATACAACTGTGTGTCATCAGCATAACAGTAGAAACTAATACAATGTTTATGAATAATATCACCCAGAGGTAACATATACGGTATAAAGAAAAAAGCAGTGGACCCAAGACAGAACCTTGTGGAACACCAAACTTTACCTCAGTACATCTAGAAATATCACCATTTATATCAACATACTGATAGTGATCAGTTAAATAAGAGCTGAGCCAGGAGAGGGCCGTTCCCTTAACTCCCACAACATTTTCTAGTCTATCCAGAAGAATGGAATGATCAATGGTATCAAATGCTGCACTAAGGTCAAGCAACACAAGCAGCGAGACACAGCCCTGATCAGATGCCAACAGTAGGTCGTTTACTACTTTAACCAGAGCTGTCTCTGTGCTATGATGCTAAATCCTGACTGATACAAATGTTTGTTTTTTTAAAGGTCCCATGGCATGAAATTTTCACTTTCTGAGGTTTTTTAACGTTAAAATGAGTTCCTCTGACCTTCTTAAGTCACCCCAGTGGCTAGAAATTTCATAATGTGTAAACCAAACTATGCCCAACATTTGAGAATGGTGCGTCAAAACGGCGCATTGATAAGCTCTTCCCTTTACTACGTCAGCAAGTGAGATGATCCCCACGCCCCCATCTGGATTCCCACCCACTGTATGGATTGCCCCGCCCAGTTGTAGTGAGGAGACCATAGAGGACACAACAACATGGCATCACCTAAGCGAGCAAAACATGGAAATTGCGCTGTACATGGATGTGACAACACAGAAAAGAGTCTGTTTTTACTGCTGATGGGAGAGCCCCTGAAGACGCAGTGGCTTAATTTTATTTACTTCAATAATACGCCGTCGAGTCTACCTAAGACGGTGTATGTTTGTCGGAAGCATTTTCCTGAGGAATGTTTCCACAACTTGGGACAGTACAGGGCAGGTTTTGCACATCAACTGTCACTGAAGCTTGGGTCCGTACCAAGCATCCCTGCCACATCAGCAACAAACACCGAACAAGTAAGTGTATAACTGGTCGTTTTGCTGTGTTTTAAAATCGGTGCGTTAGCCTAGCAATGGCTACATTAGCTGTGCAGCTAACCACTTCCTGCAGTTAGCCAGGTAATCTGCGCTACAAAACTAAAGAGCATGCAGCATGCTCTGTTAAACTGAGTTTAGTCTGGAAATTGACTGTAACTTATGAGCTTATGTTTGACTATTGCTCCGCAATGCATGTCTTCTGTTGGATAAGCGATATGTTGCTGTAGTTGCTGCTTCTATCCTCTTTGGTTATGGAGTGCGTGTTCAAGCCTAGGGTATTATACGTTCGTAAACTACCACTCCGAACACTCTCACTCTCTGTTCTCTGTGTCACGTTGAGTTTATGAAAGGAGTCAGAGGGAGAACGGGGTTTTGTCTTAGCAGCGTGGCTACAGGCGCTGATAGCAGCAAGTATGTGTGTGTGCAGCTTGGTCAAGCCCCTCCCCCTCCCCCCATGGCCCGCCCCCACCCTCTACCCTTCCCCGCCTCCTGCTTCTCATTAGCAAAACGACGCACTGGGAAAAGCACTGAAATGGGGCTTTCTCCCAGGAGGCTATATTTACGTGCCGAGGGTTCATTTCGAGAAAGGCTGCGGATATAACATCCGGAAGCCTCCACGAGCCTGTTTAAAGCATCAACAAACCATCATGCCATGGGACCTTTAATACTCATTGTGCAATAAGTTCAGTACTGGAAGTAACAGGTGCAATATTTGTTAGGTTTCAATTTGTCTATTTATGTCTGTTATATCTTTCACTGCACATGGAGCTACGAGAAACACAATTTTGTACTGCTGTGCACTACGTGCTGTATGGTCTGAATGACAATAAAGTAATGTTATTATTAGCACATTAACATAAATAACATTTACAATTAATTCGTCATCAAGTCTACAGCACTTCACATCTTGTAGACACCCCACACACACACACACACACACACACACACACTTTTTTTCAGAATTCACAAAACAAACTCTTATTGTTGTTGTTTATTTATTATGCCCATATTCATTCACAGCTCAGTAAACAGACAGGTCATTTTTGCGCAACAAAAATATCATCATATTGTCCATTATGTTCCCAGCATCGTCTGGAGAAAAAATAGACTGTACAAGATTGCAGTGAATGGAGGGAGCGGAGAAGTGTGATGAAAACAAGAAAAAGGGAAGCATTGTCAGAGAAGACAGGTAAAGAACATTCATCTCCAAAAATACAAACTTACACTTCTGCGATGTCAGCATTAATGCAGAAAAGTACATTGAGATTTTGGAGCAACATATGCTGCCTTCAAAAAGACATCTTTTCCAGGGATATTTCACCAAGATAATGCAAAACAACATTCTGCACACATTACAAAGGCATGGCTGTGGAAGAACAGGGTGCCTGCCCCTCTGTTCCCCATAGAGAACATGTGGTGAATTTTGAACTGAAAAATATGACAATGAAGACCCCGTACAATAAAATTAATGAAATATAACATGTGCTGCTGTGTTGTTTTGAGTGTAATACATGTCAAAGATTATTTAAAAATTATTGTTTTCAGCTTTAATTTCAATTTCAGCATATCATCTGGATGGTCACAGCATCCATTTCTTCCAAAAATGACCTGCAATACTGCCTCATCTGACCTCAATATATGCTTCCACTGGGTGATAGTAAAGTTTTAACTGGTATTTATGGATGTAACTCTGTATTTTAGTGCTTGACAAAGGTTTTCCAAAGTAATCCCAAGCCCATGTGGTCATATCAGCTATAGATGAATGATGGTTCTTATTGCAGTGCTGCCTGAGGGATCTACTGTAAGCTGAACAAGTGTTCAGCTTAGGCTTGCGCCCTTGCCCTTTACATACTGAAATTCCTCCATATTGCTTGAATCGTTTAATGATGATATGCACCACAGAGTGTGAAATATACAAATCCTTTCCTATATTTCTTTGAGAAACATTGTTTTTAAACATTTCAATAATTTTCTCATCCATTTGTTGATAAACTGGAGATCCCCAGCCTAGACGAAGAAGAAGAATGCTAGGCAGCATGGCGGTGTAGTGGTTAGCACCATTGTCTCATAACAAGAAGGTTCTGGGTTTGAGCCCAGTGGCCAACAGGGGCCTTTCTGTGTGGAGTTTGCATGGTCTGTCTGTGTGGGTTTCCTCCAGGTGCTCTGGTTTCCCCCACAGTCCAAAGACATGCAGGTTAGGTTAATTGGAGGCTCTAAAGTGAGTGTGAATGGTTGTTTGTCTTTATGTGTCAGCCCTGCGATGATCTGGCAACATGTCCAGAGTGTATCCCACCTCTCACCCATAGTCAGCTGGGATAAGCTCCAGCTTGCCTGCAACCCTGCACAAGATAAACAGTTCCGGGTAATGGATGGATAATAATAATAATTATAATTATGTAAATCAATGAATAGAAAGATAAAGTTTCTCAGTGTAAAAATTAAGTATCTTATCATATGCAGTTAAATAAAAAAAATATCATGCATGTTACCTTCCTTTCTTTGAAGGTAACATGCATGATATTCCTTCTTTATTACAAGCTGTATAAAGATTAAAGGAAAACTGAAGGCAAATTTTTTATTATCAAAATTCTATTTATCTCATTTTATTAAATATAGGAATGCATTTCTGATAGCTATTTTGTCACTGCTATAGCAAGTTATGAGTGTTTGAAATATGCTACATAATATATCAGTCCATATGTCAAAGCAATGGCCATAAACGAGACTCATTGAGACCTGTGCGAGACATTGTAGGACGGAAGTAAAACGTACAGCAGAAATCAAAGCGACCAACATCTGTCAACGTTGTCAAAAGACACACACGCCCTCTTTCGAATGCTGACGTAATCAAGCCGGAAGTTTTGTTTGTTTTGATAGCAATCAGGAAAGTTTGAAAAAAGTAGGCAGTGATCATCATTAAAACTCGTTTTTGTGCAATATTTCATTTGGAAAACAGTTTTCAAAATGACGCCACTGACACCTGGCTGGCACTTCACGTTTCGAAGTCTCGCACAAGTCTGGTGAAGATCGCGTGGATAAGCGACGCCTGCCGTGGACCAAACGAACTAAATTCACCATGGCTAAAAACCGAATAGGCTGATAAGTATAATATTTAATTGCAATTAGTTGCCAATACAAGTTACGATATAAGGTTACTAAAACCGAAAATGTAATTGAATAACATGTTAATTAAGAAATAAAGCAAATTTTAAAATGACTTCAGTTCTCCTTGAATTGTGAAACAAAGTTTTGGTGTTTGTTTCCTGAGTCAAGTTGCTATCAGATTCAACATAGATATCCTTTTATCTCTTTCTCCAGCTCTATGAAAAGTCTGTATTTTCAGTTTGAGGTCTATTGGGAGCCCATGTTGATCCTTACAGCAAACTGATTTGCATACCGTACTTGCCAACCCTCCCGATTTCGGCATGAAGCTCCCGATTTTAGTCTCCGTCTCCCGCCTCCCGATCGTATTTGTTAAAAACTGGATAATCTCCCGGTTTTGGAAAATCCCTACCGCCAAGTTAAAAATACTCCCGATTATGTCGAATCAGAATTGTATGAGAAACACTGCTGACGTCAGCTGATTTTTAACCAATCAACGAACAGAACAACAGTCACTTCCGTAATGTAGGATTCACCCAGGCTGTCCAACATTTTTTACAAGCAGTCATTCATCATGGGCACTGAACCCAATACCAAACGGCAAAAATATGAATGCAAATACCAGGTTGCATGGAAGAATGAATTTCCATGGATAAGCAAATGTTCGACCAGCCAGTTACACATTTTAAGGTAAAGATACCTTAAATCAGAATATAATGGACATTTGAGTGTGAAATTAAACTCGTCTTCCATACCATTTCAGAAACAAACTGTACAACTTCTAAAGTGTTTAGTGAAATTTTGCATGACAGAGAATTTGTTTGATGAATGTATTTGAATAGTGTGGTAGTGTATTAGTGCTATTTTGAATTTATGTTTGAAAGTTTTAAGTGAAAGTTTACAAGTGAATTAACTGGAAAGTGATTGATTTTGATAGAGTTTTGAGGTTTTAAGTGAAAGATTACTAGTGAGTGTATTTTGGTAGGACTAAAATTTTGCATTCGAGTGAATTTCTTTGTGGAGTATATTTTGATAGCATGGTAGTATTTATAGTGCCATTTTTAAATTTTGTTTGAAAACTTTCAGTCCAAGTTTGCAAATGAGCAAATTCCTTTGATGCATTCCGATAGGATTTTGATAGGATTTCTAGTGCTTTTTAAAAATTCTGTTGGAAAGTGTTTAGTGAGAGAGATGCATTTTAGTAGTACTAAGACTGTGCAGTATTTATTTAATTGAGTTGTTACTATTTTGGTTAAATCTTATATAAATTAAATTTTAATATGATATGATAGTTCTCTGTATTTTTACATGAGCTTACAGAAGGAAAACACATTTGATGCAATCCAATAATACTTTGACTAATAATAACTGTGACTATTTTAAGAAATTATAAACATTCTTCTAAAGCATCACTTGTGTTATTTTCTGTGGGTCTCTGTATGTATATAATATTCAGGCATGAGATTTTTCAGCTAAAATTCTGATTTAAGACTTCCCCTTCATTGTTATTATATTAAAATTCAAGACGAGTATTATTTCAGATTTTTCACTCTGAGCTATCTCATGCCTGATACATGAATCCCAGAACCTGTAGCAATTGATAGAACAATATCAACAATTCAAAAACTCTTTAATTGAATAAATTTCAAATGGTTTGCAATTAACTGGGATCCACTGTTTTTATCGTTTCAACTGTGCATCATACCCTTGTCCAATTGAAAATGTTGTTCACGCACTTTTCTCCCCCATGAGAATTTTGAAAAGTTGGCAAGTATGGATTTGGAGATTAAAACTATGTAGACTTTTATGCATTAAAATATTATGCCTTGAAAATATTCTTGTCATTTCCTAAACTAATATAAAGATGCTATTGTAAATGGCATTTCATGTATTTGAAAACATGAGCTCATAGAAAGCCAACACAATGCCCTGACATACTGAGATTGGGCTCCAAGGTTTTCACATAGTCTTGTTTTTGCACCATCACTTACTGCATGAAAAAAAAGAAATGATTTTGCTCTAAAGAAATTTCACTCTGTAATGCACTACACACATCTCAGCATCATAGAAATGCTTGATTTGCATGATGAAGTAACAGCCTTCTGTTGTAATCTTAAACACCAGTGAAGTTTCCAATAAAAGCTGAAATTTGAAAACATTGTGTAGAAGTGGATCAATTTGATATTGACTGGGCCTGATGTTGCAACATAATTGAGGACTGATCTACAAGGTAGCAGTGTCAATCCTGCATTACCAAAGCAATTTAAGATCAGTCCCAATCAGACCACTGAGACGAATCCCATTTTGTCATATTCCAGCAAAGCTTGAATCAATATGCATGTTTAAGTGTTCAAAAGCCCAATCAAAAACTGTTCTGTACGGCAGATTATTTTTCTGGTACATCAACCATTTTGCACTATCACCACATTACAACGCAAGATAACAATATTCACTGGCTGTTCACTCTGAGTTTGTTATGTAAGATTTTCTAGGAAAGGTATAAAACCTACCTAGCTCCATCAGGAGGTGGTCCCCTGAAATGGAAGATGCCTTCAGAGACTGCTATGACATCACGGACTGGGATGTGCTGCTCAGCCCACACTGTGAGGACATAGAGGGGCTGACACACTGTCTGACAGATTACCTCAACTTCTGTGCAGACGTGGTCTCCCCCACTAAGACTGTACGGTGTTACCCTAATAACAAGCCATGGGTAACACAGGAAGTCAAAGCTGTCCTCAACAGGAAGAAGGCTGCCTTCAGGAGCAGGGATAGGGAGGCGATGAAAGCAGCACAGCAGGAGGTGAAACGCTGTGTGAGGGAAGCTAAGGACAGCTACAGGAGGAAGGTGGAGCAGAAGCTGAAGGAGAACAGCATGAGGGAGGTCTGGGAAGGTGTGAAAACCATCACAGGCCACAATACAAAGACCAGAGTCATTGAGGGGACAGTGGAGAGGGCGAACGAGTTGAATGACTTCTTCAATCGGTTCAACCAGCCCACATCCCCCCCACCCTCTCCCTCACTGCAGCCATCTCTCCTTCTTCCCTCAACACACCTCCCCCCAGTCATCACAGCAGACCCCTCCTCCCCCACCTCAACACAGACTCCTCTATGCATTACTGCAGACCAGGTCAGAGGTCAACTGAGGAAGCTTCACCCCAGGAAAGCAGCAGGCCCAGACAAGGTGTGTCCACGACTACTGAAGACCTGCGCTGTTGAACTGGGTGAACCACTCCAACGCATCTTCAGCCTCAGCCTGCAGCTGGGGAGAGTGCCAACCCTCTGGAAGACATCATGTATCGTTCCAGTTCCCAAAAAGAATCGGCCCAGTGAGCTGAACGACTTCCGACCAGTGGCACTCACTTCACATCTGATGAAGATGTTGGAGTGGCTCTTCCTCAGCCTCCTCAGACCCCAGGTACAACATGCCCAGGACTGTCTGCAGTTTGCGTACTGGGCAGGTGTTGGTGTGGAAGACGCCATCCTCTACCTGCTACACTGAGCTCACTCGCATCTGGATAAGGGAAATGGCACAGTGAGGATCCTCTTCTTGGACTTCTCGAGTGCCTTCAACACCATTCAACCCCTATTACTTCAGGACAAACTGAACAGGATGCGAGTGGGCCCCTGCCTGGTCACCTGGATCTCCAGCTACCTCACTGACAGGCCGCAGTACATCAGGCTAAAGGACATCACATCTGACACTGTAATTAGCAGCACTGGACCACCACAGGGCACAGTGCTGGCCCCTCTTCTCTTCACCCTGTACACCGCAGACTTCTGCTACAACTCGGAGCTGTGTCACATTCAGAAGTTTGACGATGACACAGCCATCGTTGGGTGTATGATGCCCCTTTTCCACCAAAGCAGTTCCAGGGCTGGTTCGGGGCCAGTGCTTAGTTTGGAACCGGGTTTTCTGTTTCCACTGACAAAGAACTGGCTCTGGGGCCAGAAAAACCGGTTTCCAGAGGAAAGAACCACTTATGTCAGCAGGGGGGGCAGAGTTGTTAAGACCAACAACAATAGCAAGACTGCAAAAGGTCGCCATTTTTAAGCGACAAGAAGCAGCAGCTGTACAAACGCGAAGTCATCCATTATTGTTGTTGTTGCTGCTTCTTCTTTTCCGTGTTGTTGTTGCTTCGATGTTCGTGCCAAGGTTTACACAAACGCAGTGACGTAACTGATGTATACAGCGACGTAGCTGATGTATACAGCGACGTAACTGACGTATACAGCGACGTAATGACGTGGCTCCCCTTAGCACCCCGAGCTATGGAAAAGCAAACTGGTTCTCAGCTGGCTCGCAAGTTGAACGAGTTGTGAACCAGCACCAGCACTGGCCCCGAACCAGCCCTGGAACTGATTTGGTGGAAAAGGGGTATCAGTGATGACAGAGAGGAGGAGTATAGGAGCCTGGTGAGGGACTTTGCTGTGTGGTGCAACAGGAACCATCTGCAGCTCAACACCTCGAAGACCAAGGAGCTGGTCATTGACTTTGGGAGGTCCAGACCAAGCTCACGACCAATTCTGATCAAGGGAGTCGAGGTGGAGGCTGTGGATTCCTACAAGTACCTCGGGCTGTGGCTGGACAGCAAGCTGGACTGGACTTGCAACACCAAACACTTATACAGGAAGGGACAGAGCAGGCTATACTTCCCTAGGAGGCTGCGGTCCTTTAACATCTGCAGGAAACTCCTGTGGATGTTCTATCAGTCTGTAGTTGCCAGTGTCCTGTTTTACACCATGGTGTGCTGGGGGGGGCAGGACATCCAAGAAGGACACATCCAGGCTGGACAAACTGATCAGGTGGGCCGGCTCTGTGGTCGGCATGAAGCTGGACTCTCTGGTGACGGTGGCAGAGAAGAGGTCTATGGACAAACTATTGAACATCATGGACGGTGCCAGTCACCCTCTGCACACCGTCATCAGCAACCAGAGGAGCCTGTTCAGTGACAGAATGCTCCTTCCCAAGTGCAGGATGAACAGACTCAAAAACTCCTTTGTCCCTCACGCCATCAGACTGTACAACTCCTCTCTGGGGGGGAGGAGGGGTAACAGGAGGACAGAGGACGGGAAGGAGCAGTAGCCTAGCCTAGCCTAACAATAAGCAATACCGGACAATGTGCAATATAATGTGCAATATAAAGTGCAATATCTTTCCTGCTTCTCCCCCCACACACATACACACTTACCCTAACCCCACTTCTCCCCCTTTCTTCTCTTCCCCATATCTTATTCTTTTATATTTGTATATGTAAATACTTCATTTATTTTAATTTATCTAGAAGTTTTTCTCTATTTCTTTTCTCTGTTTATCTGTAATGATGCTGCTGGAATCTTAATTTCCCTGAGGGAACCCTCCCAAAGGGATCAATAAAGTTTTATCTAATCTAATCTAATCTAATCTAATCTAATCTAATCTAATCTAATCTAATCTACTTTACAAATGTGTCATTTGCTTTATTATTATTGGTGAAATAGTAAAATGGCTCTTTCGTGTGAAAGTTACAAAGAACAAATGACTCAGAAATGTACAAATCATACAGCTATGTAATGAGTTCGTCACTTAGTCCAAATAGACTTTCTTGAGGATTTTCCCCTTGGGTCTTATGTTTATTGTGCAAATAATGACATGCAGAGCATAATTTTCTTGCAGAACAGGTGGGCAGTAAGATAAGGCTTGCTTTTCCTTCATGACCTTAGTGACAGATATAAGCATTTCTTCTTTTCCATCAAACACAAACACTCAGCTGCCTGCCATTCGGATGGCTATAATGGACAGCTCTAACATCCCAGGACAGGTGGATCAGAGCTGAGCCCTATCACAAATAAACATAATGTTAATTAAATACACATGGACCCAATTCAATTTATTTTTATTTGTATAATGTTAACAATGGACATTCTCACAACGCAACTTTACATATATATCATCTCATCTCATTATCTCTAGCCACTTTATCCTGTTCTACAGGGTCGCAAGCAAGCTGGAGCCTATCCCAGCTGACTACGGGCGAAAGGCGGGGTACACCCTGGACAAGTCGCCAGGTCATCACAGGGCTGACACATAGACACAGACAACCATTCACACTCACGGTCAATTTAGAGTCACCAGTTAACCTAACCTGCATGTCTTTGGACTGTGGGGGAAACCGGAGCACCTGGAGGAAACCCACGCGGACACGGGGAGAACATGCAAACTCCGCACAGAAAGGCCCTCGCCGGCCACGGGGATCGAACCCGGACCTTCTTGCTGTGAGGCGACAGCGCTAACCACTACACCACCGTGCCGCCCTATATATATATATATATATATATACACACACACACACACACACAGTATATATACACACACAGAACCACTCAACTAAGTAAAGAGAAACGGCATCCATTACTTTAAGACATGAAGTGACTTTTAATTAAAAAAAATTAAAGAAACCCCATTGAATTAGAAAGTGTGTCCAAACTTTTGACTAGTACTGTATAAAGTTATGGTTTTGGTTGTTGTCTGGTCTGATGAGACTAAAATTTTTCAGCTGTGTTTGGCAGAAACCTAAACTGCTCATTACCCTGAGAACACCATTACTACAGTGAAGCATGGTGGTGGTAGCATCATGTTAAGAGTTACCTTTGGCTTCTTGGTTGCTTTTCTTTCTAATGACCCTTTTACCTGATCACTGACTTTTTCATGGATGGGCTCCTCTAGGCAGGTTCACTGTAGTGAATTATTATTTTCAAATATTAATAAGTTATTAATGGTGCTCCAGAAGCTGGGGAAACTTTGGGATAGTTTTTCAATATCAAGCCCTGATTGATATGTTTCTAGAACTTCGTCCTATACTAGTTTTGGTACCTCCTTGGTTGTAACACTACAAAATGTAGAAAGGTACAAGGAGTGTGAGAGAACTTACTATTGTGGGAGAGTTTGTTTGATTCCTCATTACTTTTTCTGTGAAAGTATAGATACACAAACAGAATATTTACACAAACACAATACACAAACAGATATTGCTGGTCCCCATATGTACGCACAGAAGCGTACATATGGGGACCAGCAATATCCCTCACTAACAGCAAGCTTGTACAGTGTGCTACTGCCTTTTGTGCTTCAATGTTAGATAATTAGATTTACTTCAAAATAACATTGTGTTCACACTGAGAATAATACTTTATTTATTTTGTTTACTCATATATTACTAAAAGACCTGCCAGCCAGCCAGTCACACTGCAAACAAAACCTATTTTGCACAACCCATGTGGTGTCATTCTGATTGGGCAGAGCAATATCTCCCCCTGGTGTCAGCCAGAGGAGAGCACAGAAATAGTCAGTGCAACAGATGGACTATACATCTGAAAATTGTACCCATACATGTAAAGTATGGCCCTTGAATTGACTCTCTTCATGTCTTCCCTACACTTCACAAAACTGAAAAGTGTGAGAACAGTCAGCTAACACGGAGCGACAAATCCTGTTAAAACATCACTCAGGGTTTTTAAATAAGAAAAAAAAATGCATTTGGACTGGGGACGGTAAAATGTTGAAAATAAAATGTGGGCAAGTCCTGGAGGAGGAAACAATCCAAACCAAACATCAACAGAAAACATGACTTGCTTGGTCCTTATTGGGGAAGCTCCTAATATTATAAATGGTGAAAAGCAGGTACTGCTCATCAACTGGCTAATGCCATTCCTGTGATGAAGCATGGTGATGGCAGCCCAAATATTCCAGCTAAGAGCATCTAAAAGATGATAAATAAAGTATGATGGAGGATAAATAAAAAGACAAATAAAATAAGCATTTGTTAAACCAGTGTTATTATTGGACAAGATATTAATGTAACCAAAATAAGGTCATTTTTTAGTAAAAAAAAAAACCTCACAGACACACACACACACATTTTATATATATATATATATATATATATATATATATATATATATATATATATGTGTGTGTGTAATGTGTTTATATATATATATATATATATATATATATATATATATATATATATATATGTGTGTGTGTGTAATGTGTTTATATATATATATATATATATATATATATATATATATATATATATATATATATATATATATATATATAAACACATTACATGGTATTTAGCAGACACTCTTATCCAGAGTGATGTATAATGAGTGCAGAAGTCAGGTACATGAAGTGCTGAACTTCTAGACAAGTAAATTCTCGTGCCACCTGAACAAGTGACAATACCTAGTAAAATATTCTGTTGAAGTATCAGTACTCAAACAGTCAAGGAAACAAACCAACCATAAAAAGTACAACTAAATAGAGAACTCAAACAGCTAACTCCAGGCTAGACAGTACACAGCCTGGATTGGACTAGACCGATATGCAGTTACACAGTGGGCAGGGAAGAAGGGGAGAGGTGCAGCCTGAAGAGGTGAGTCTTTAGTCTCCACTTGAAGTTGGTCAGGCAGTCGATAGTTCTGACCTCACTGGGAAGGTCATTCCACCAATGGGGAACCAGGACAGATGGCAGTCTTGAGTGGGCTGGGCAGGAACAGAGAACAGGAGATGCAGGTGACCAGTAGTAGCAGAGCATAGGGATCTGGCTGGCATGTAGAGGCAGATCAGTCTCTGGAGGTATGCTGGTCCTAACCCCTTGACAGCCCGGTAAGCTACCTCCAATGTCTTAAATTTGATACGAGCTGCGGCCAGTGCAGGTCAGCAAGCAGAGGGATGACATGGAAAGAACGAGGGAGGTTGTAGCTTCAGTGAGCTGCAGTGTTCTGAATGAGCTGCAGGGGTCTGATGGCAGAAGCTGGAAGGCCAGCAAGGAGAGAGTTGCAGTAGCCCAAGCAGGAGAGGATCAGTGTTTGGACCAGGAGCTGAGCAGAGTAGATGGTGAGAAAAGGGTGGATCCTTTGGATATTGTAGAGAAGGAATCTACACATCTGGATCACTGCAGAGATGTTCATTGAGGAGGAGAGTGTGCCACTGAACACAACCCAGAGGTTCTTCGCAGTGGGAGAAGGTGACCTAAAGATGTCCCCCAGGGAGATGACAATGTCTAGGCGTGGAGAGGATGGAGTAGGAATGTAGTTTACCTCCATCTTGCCTGGGTTGAGCTTCAGGTGATGGCTGTTGATCCATCTCTGGAATGTCACGCAGGCAAGTAAAGATGCAAGTGGAGATTTGTGCGTCAGAAGGAGGAAAAGAGAGAAACATTTGGGTATCATCAGCATAGCAGTGGTAGGATAGACCATGAGCAGAGATGATTTGGCTGAGAGACTGGGTATAGAGGGAGAAGAGAAGCAGACCAAGGACTGAACCTTGAGGGACGCCAGTGGTAAGTGGGCAGGGTGCTGATACAGTACCAGACCAGGTAACCTGGAAGGAGTGACTGGAGAGGTAGGACTTGAACCAATCTAGGGCTGTCTCACAGATCCCTAGAGCTGATAAGGATGACAGGAGGATGGAGTGAGCAACAGTGTCAAATGTAGCAGAAAGGTCAAGGAGAATCAGGACAGAGGAGAGGGAGGCAGCATATGCTGCATTTAGTGCCTCACTGATGGAAAGAAGTGCAGTTTCGGTTCAGTGTCCAGCTCGGAATATATGTAATCACTTGATAGTTCGCCAATTTTGTGAATAAGGCTTGATCTTTACTGAACTTGTCAATCTAATAAGTGCAGAATGGCACCATAGTTTTTGTTCTTAGTTAAATTTGCAAAAATGACACAAACTGCAAATAGCAAAAAGCATGGCAGAGCAAAGATCATGACTGTTAGACAGATTTTTTTTTCTGAAAAAAAAAAGGCCCAGCTAGAAGAAGAAGAAACCTTTATTTGTCACATGCACACTTCAAGCACAGTGAAATTCATCCTCTGCCCTGAAGAGAACCAGGGCTCCAGTGAATCCTGTTAACATCCAAGGGGTCAGTGTGGACATGGTGGAGAAATATAAGTACCTGGGGGTGTACTTGGACAATAAACTGGACTGGTCCAAAAACATGGACACTGTATACAAAAAGGGTCAGAGCCGTCTCCATTTTCTGAGATGGCTAAGGTCCTTCAACATCTGCCGAATGATGCTGCAGATGTTCTATGACAGGGGTGTCAAACCTGATCCATAAAGGGCCGTGTGGCTGCAGGTTTTCATTCCAGCCATGCAGCAGCACCCTGATTTGGCTTATTCAATCAACTGACACACCCACCCTTTAATCAAGGGTGGGTGTGGCTGCAAGTATTTGACTGTGTGAAGACAGTTCAGTTGATTGAATGAGCCAAGTCAGGTGTGCTGCTGCATGGCTGGAATGAAAACCTGCAGCCACAAGGCCCTTTATGGATCAGGTTTGACACCCCTGTTCTATGAGTCTGTGGTGGCCAGCACCATCCTGTATGCTGTCGTCTGCTGGGGCAGCGGCTTGAGGGTGAAGGACACTAACAGACTCAATAAGATCATCCGGAAGGCCGGCCGGGCGGCACGGTGGTGTAGTGGTTAGTGCTGTCGCCTCACAGCAAGAAGGTCCGGGTTCGAGCCCCGTGGCCGGCAAGGGCCTTTCTGTGCGGAGTTTGCATGTTGTCCGCGTGGGTTTCCTCCGGGTGCTCCGGTTTCCCCCACAGTCCAAAGACATGCAGGTTAGGTTAACTGGTGACTCGAAATTGACCGTAGGTGTGAATGTGAATGGTTGTCTGTGTTTATGTGTCAGCCTTGTGATGACCTGGCGACTTGTCCAGGGTGTACCCCGCCTTTCGCCCGTAGTCAGCTGGGATAGGCTCCGGCTTGCCTGCGGCCCTGTGGAGCAGGATGAAGCGGCTAGAGATAATGAGATGAGATGAGGAAGGCCGGCCATGTTGTAGGCGTGGAACTGGACTCTCTGACAGTGGTGTTGGAGAAGAGGACACTGTCCAAATTAAAAACAATCTTAGACTGTCCTTCCCACCCTCTACATGAGGAGCTGATCAGCCACAGAAGCACATTCAGTAAACGGCTGATTCTTCCACACTGCACAACTGAAACACAGGAAATCATTCCTACCTGTTGCTGTCAAGCTGTACAATGCCACTGTATAACTATGGTACACTTCTTACCATGTATCCTTAACTCAGGTGCAGTATATGTATAGAGGAATCATTGTATATAAAATCACTTTGTTTTGCTTTTACTGAAATTATTGAACTTATTTAAATTTGTTTTATTTTTATTTATTATTTTTTAAGGACTATTTTATCTTCTATTTGTAGACATTTATTTCTTCCTTGATTCAGGAGCTTGATTGCAATTTTGAATTTCCCTCTGGGGATTAATAAAGTAATTCTGATAACCCATCTGAAGCAGTGAACACACGCACGTACACACACTCAGAGCAGTGGGCAGCCACACCAGAGCACCCTGGGAGCAGTCAGGGGTCAGGTACCTTGCTCAAGGGCACCTCAGCCCAAGGCCACCCCATGTCAACCTAACTGCATGTCTTTGGATTGTAGGGGAAACCAGAGCACCCAGAGGGGGCCCACATGCAAACTCCACACAGAAAGGCCCCCGCCGGCTGCTGGGTTCGAACCTGAAACCTTCTTGCTGTGAGGCAACCGTGCTAACCACTACGCCACCGTGCTGCCCCTAGTAATGTATACATAAATTAATCATTTGTGAAAAAAAACATGGTTTGTCTCATCAACAATGAGAGAGTTAAGATCATTTATGTATCTACAGTAGACCCTTAACCCAAACATTAATCTGCATCAGTGTTTATAGAGGATCAACAAAGGAAGCTCATATTAAACTAGCATGTTGTTACACAGAGAGCACTCTGAGTGCACACACATCAATTCACAGACAGACTATTTCTGTCTCCCGTAAACACAAGGAGACATTTTCTCAGACTTTTTCCCCACATCAAGCAGAGTGCATGATCTATACCGTCTGTGTCCTTCTGTTTCCTGAAACCAAATATAGTCCCTAGCATGGCTTATGTGCTGACTCACATCACTCACAGCAACAGGCCTTGTTTTCATGTATTGCCAGCCTGGGAGCTTGGCCTCTTACTCTGTTGTTGAGGGTTTATGAATCAAATGGTGGAATCCCTGAAACATGGTGTTTTAAAGGTGTGTTGGGTTTGCGTTCAGGACAATCATCCCCCCCCCCCCCCCCAAAAAAAAAAAAAAGCTGTCTTAAAGCATGGTGCAATGAACAAGTCACTGATATTTTAGGAGAGAAGGTGTTTCTATTGGGCAACATGGTCGGTAACGTTGCCCTTACAGGTCCAGGACCCCCAATTCAATCTTGAGTTCAGAGTTTCTCAGGCATATTCTACTTATGTCCATGACATTCTACAAGGTTCTTTGGTTTATTCCCATTTCTTAAAAACACACTGGCAAGTAGATTGGCTGAGATAATTTGCCCCTGGTGTGAATGAGTTGTGAAAGAATGTAGGCCTGGTGCCCTGTGATGGATTGGTATTCTATCCAGAGTGTATTCCTGCCTCTCAACCAGTGTTCCTGGGATAGAGTCCAGGTCTACCATGACTCTGATCAGGGTAAAGAGTCCACAGAAATTAAGTAAATGATGTATCTAGTATGGGAATAACTTGCACATTATAGGTTTTTTATATATATAGTCATAGAACAAAGAGAGTACACCCTCCTACAATGCTGTTTTTACAGTGTTTTGCAAAAGTATTCATCCCCCTTTGTGTTTGTCCTGTTTTGTCACATTACAAGCTGGAATTAAAATGCATTTTTGGGAGGTTAGCACTATTATATGTATATGCCTACCACTTTAAAGGTGAAAAATGTTTTGTTTTTTATTGTGACACAATAATTAAGATGAAAAAAACAGAAATCTGGAGTGTGCATAGGTATTCACCCCCCAAAGTCAATACTTTGTACAGCTACCTTTTGCTGCAATTACAGCTGCAAGTCTCTTGGGGTATGTCTCTATTAGCTTAGCACATCTAGCCACTGGGATTTTTGCCCATTCCTCAAGGCAAAACCGCTCCAACTCCTTCAAGTTAGATGGGTTGCGTTGGCATACAGCAGTCTTCAAGTTATGCCACAGATTCTCAATTGGATTGAGGTCTGGGTTTTGATTAGGCCATTCCAAGACATTTAAATGCTTCCTTTTAAACCACTCCAGTGTAGCTTTAGCAGTATGTTTTGGACCATTGTCCTGCTGGAACGTGAATCTTTGTCCCAGTCTCAAACCTCTGGCTGACTCTTTCCTGTCCCTGCAGATGAGAAACATCCCCACAGCATGATGTTGCCACCACCATGCTTCACTGTAGGAATGGTGTTCTCAGGATGTTGGGTTTGTGCCACACATGGCATTTCTCATGATGGCCAAAACGATCAATTTTAGTCTCGTTGGACCAGATAATCTTCTTCTATGTGTTTGGGGAGTCTGCCACATGCTGTTGGGCAAACTCCAAATGTGTTTCTTAAACAATGGCTTTTTTCTGGCCACTCTTCCATAAAGCCCCGATCTGTGGAGTGTATGGCTTAAAGTGGTCCTATGGACAGATACTCCCATCTCTGCTGTGGATCTTTGCAGCTCTTTCAGCATTATCTTTGGTGTCTTTGTTGCATCTCTGATTAATGCCCTCCTTTCCCAGTCTGTGAGTTTTGGTGGGTGGCCTTCTCTTGTCAGGTTTGTAGTGGTGACATATTCTTTCCATTTTGCTATAATGGATTAAGCCCTGCGATGACCTGGTGACTTGTCTAGGGTGTACCCCGCCTCTCGCCCATAGTTAGCTGGGATAGGCTCCAGCTTGCCTGTAGGACAGGATAAGCAGCTACAGATAATAAATGGATAGATGGATATAAAGGATTTAATGGTGCTCCCTGGGATATTCAAAGTTTGGGATATTTTTTATAGCCCAACCCTGATCTATACTTCTTCACAACTTTGTTTCCAACATGTTCAGAGTGTTCCTTGGTTTTCCTTGCTTAGTAATGTAGCAGAGTCAGGGTCCTTCCAGAACAGGTTGATTTATACAGACATCATGTGACAGATCATGTGACACTTTGATTGCACACAGGTGGATCTTAATCAACTAATTATGTGACTTATGAAGTGAATTGGTTGGAGCAGCTCTTATTTAGGGGTTTCATACGAAAGGGGGTGAATACCTACGCACACTCCAGATTTCTGTTTTTTTTTTTCATCTTAATTATTGTTTGTGTCACAATAAAACAACAATTTTCACCTTTAAAGTTGTGGGCACGTTGTGGAAATCAAATGGTGCTAACCCTCCAAAAATCCATTTTAATTCCAGCTTGTAATGTGACAAAAAGTACAAACACCAAGGGGGACGAATACTTTTGCAGGACACTGTATTTATCGGGACCTAAATTACATTACAAATTGTGTTCCTCACTAACTTCAATAAACAAACAACCTCAGGTGGCAAAAAAAAGAGCCCATAACAGTATGCCATCTTTTCCTCCAAAAGTAAACCAACATCGAGAAACCAATTAAGAAGAAATAGGTACAACCTATAATTCAGTAAACTCTAGAACCACCTTTAACAAGAATAACTTGAAGTAAACATTTTCTGTAGTAGTTTATCGGTCTCTCATAGCCTAGTAAACTAGACCCACCCGCCTAGCGGCCAAAAATATTTTTGCCTAGCGAATGGGTCTAGCCTCGCACCATATAAACAAAAACACCCCGGGCATCAAATCGTGCCCGCCAATCACAACGCAAGGTTTTTGTTTGGATTCTTTGGGCGGGCTTTTGCAGGAGTGACGACAAAGCTGCGCGACGCTGGAGAAAGCACAGCAAGAAAGATGGCTACGGCTAGTGAACAGCGCGTGTTTGACTCCGCTTTGGAATCAGTTTTAGAAGAATTAGACTTGGAGTTTTTGTTGAAACATGAGCAGGAAGAGGTTCTCCGCTCATTCCTTTTCAAGGACGTTTTCGCTGTTTTGCCGACCGGCTACGGCAAAAGTCTGATCTACCAGCTGGCTCCGCTCGTAGCCAAAAGGATGGGGCTAGTTTGTGCAGTACGAAGAATTAATAAACAGCTTTGAAACATTACGTTTTGATTGTTTCTTATTTTCCTGTTATTTTAAATTTAAGGGAAATTATTTCACCAAACACCACTAAATAAAAACTCTCAAAAACAGTTTAAGCAAACCCTTGAAAAACACTTGGAAAAAATGTGTATGTGGTACAGACTCCAAACTTGTGGTCATTATCTCCAAACTTCTTAATATCTAGAACCTGTTTATTAATTAATACGCATTTTGAAAAATTATTTATTTCAAGGCCTCCCCCATTGCTTTCTGTCGCTCTGACTACGTCACAGTCACTGTTGCGCTGATTGGTCAGAGCGTTGGCCTATACGCACAGAGAGTTTGAAAGACAGCAGTTTGTTCCTCCCACCCCCGTCGGAAATGTCTATGGATCGAGGCCAGACTAAATACTCACATTTAGTCTGGCTTGCCAGGCTAAGTCTCTCACATTGTTTTGGAGAAATTTTAGCCCACTCTTTTTTTTATAACATTGCTTCAGTTTTTTGAGGTTTGAGGGCATTTGTTTATGCAGAGCTCTCTTAGGAACCTACCACAGCATCTCAATGGGGTTGAGGTCTGGACTTTGACTTGGCCATTCCAACACCTTGACTTTTTTCTTCTTTAGCCATTCAGATGTTGATTTGCTAGTGTGCTTGGAATCATTGTCCTGTTGTATGAGCCAATTTGGCCCAGCTTAAGCTGCTAAACAGACAGCCTCACATTTGTCTCAAGAATATCCTGGTATAAAGTGGAGTTCATTGTCTCAATGACTGCAAGTTTCCCAAGTCCTATGGCTGCAAAAGAAGCCCAATTCATCACCCCTCCACCACCATGCTTGACAGTTGGTATGAGGTGTTAGTGGTGATATGCTGTTTGGTTTTCACCAAACATTTCCACCTTGGTCTCACCAGCCCAAAGAAATTTGTTCCAGAACATTTGTTGTTTGTTCAGATACAATTTTGCAAACCCCAAATTGTGCCCCATATTCTTTTTGGAGAGAATGTTTTTTTCCTTTCCATGGACACGATTTCATGAACACAAACATTTAATGTGATTACAGAGGCCTGTAGATCAAATGATGTAGCTCATGGGATTTTCTTTATATCTATGAGTATTAGACAGTCTAACCTTGGACTGAATTTGCTGGGACACCCACTCCTGGGAAGATTGGCAACTGTCTTGAAGGCTCTCTATTTATACACTGCCAAAAACTGAAAACTGAATTTGAGGAGAAAATTACTTAACACTAATGAAATTATCTTGCTGCATGGACAGATATTTTTACTTGATAAGACATCTTAGAATAAGTTGGTTGCAATCTAGAACTAGGTTTAATAATCTCAGAATTGGTGTCTTGTATTCTTCTAATAGGAAATGCTAGATCGTTTCAACTATTTTCAAGATATTTTCACTTGCTAAGATATCATTCCTTGCAGTGTAAACAGTCCTTCTCAGTACAGAATGCTAAATTTTTAAATTGCATGAAGATGGCCTTATAACTGTTCCCAGATTGATGAGCAGCAACAATTGTTTCTTGGAGGCCATGGCTGATGTCCTTTCTTCTTGGCATGATATAGACCCTTTTCACTCATGTGACCTTCGTAAATGCGACCACCATTTTGGACATGAAGAAATAACGGTTTATGGCACAGACCCTTTCGGTTCTTGCTCATCTAGCTGCTACAATGACTGCTTAGACTGCAACAATAATACCTAACACACATTTAAGTATCCGTCGTAAAGACGTGAAACTCGTCAAGTGACGAGTGTGTTCATTGATAAGCTAACACAATCTAAAAGTAGACATACCATCACACTGGCCTAGCCTGGCTAATGCGACTTCAAAGCTCTCCAAGCATTTGGTCTGGCCAAGCTATTAAGCCAAACCGTTTCCCAGAGCCCGTGGTTGACCCGCCTCCCTGAACTGCCTCAGTTTGCTACTGGTCGAAGCCAGAAAAGGCTGTGACGAAGCTTAAACCAATCACATCACTCTTTCCTCTGATGTATGTGACGCGACGGAAACTGGGGGCTAACTGGTAGATTAAACTCTTACCGAAGCCAGTCGGGAGCAAGGCGAAAACGTCCTTCCTTTCAATAAATACCTCCAGGGCTGCTCTTTGCTCCGTTTTCAATGAGAACTTCCCGTTGAATGCTTTCAATACAGCATCTACCGCTGTGTTAAAGGCTTGCCGCTGCTCCATGTTCGTGATGTGAATGAAGCGCTTCCGGCACAGATTCTGTAAACAATCTATGGCTTCCGGTCGCAGTTCTACTACGTCACTGCCTTGAACACACCTCTACCCAGGGCCGTTGGAGATGCTCAAAGTTGATTGGTTCCCGATTTTTCGGGAGCTTGGAAATGCTGTAGATAGCCTCCTTGGCCAGACTAAGCTCGGAACAGGCCCTCGTGTTGCATCACGCTTAGGATGGGCGGGCCCAGGCTAACACTGGCCTGGCGCTGTGTACAGTTTACCTTCTATGGTTTGTGCACTCACTATTTGCCATTACTTTCTCCAACCCAGTGTTCGAACTATGCCGATATTTTCGGGGGGTCCCTTTTTTTCCCTTGGGGGGGGTGCTTGCGCTTGTCTCAGAGCGCGGATCTCCAAACACATGAGAAGCCTATCTTACGCACATATCACGCCGACTCCACACCTCCACACACGCATCGTGTCTGAAGTCATAACTCATCAGGGGAAATCGTGTCTGCATTGGCATGTTCAAAAAACAACCTCGCGTCAACAATGATACCACACGCAAGAAAAAAAAACAGTCAGGCTACTCAACACATCTGATCCACAGCAGCACCAAAGCATCACTGGAAATCATGTCAACAACCAATCTTCCATTTCAACACGCGTCAACAAACAAATGGCACCACAAACATGAACGAATCGGTCAGGCTACTGATTCCAAACCCACAGCAGACGAATAATTAAATGCATCTTACCTTAAAGCAGAATCGACCACTAAGGAAGTCTGTTGGCACACTTCCTTTCTACTAGTTTGTGTCCCCAACCTGGCAGCAGCAGTCGTTGTCATATCGGTTTATTTTATCTTTGATGTAAACACAACACTTCGGATATGCAAATGCTTCCCGTTACACACAGAAAACTAAACTGCCAAAAGTTCTGCCTGTATAGAAACAGTCACACTTCTTGATGATTAGCTGATCTTGTGCATTTCATTAGTAAGACCTGGCTGCTAATTACTCTTTTCGCAATTATACTTTTTTCACACCTAGTTTCTGAATGTTGGTTTACTTTTTGGGAAAAATGACTACATGTTGGCGGGCGGCACGGTGGTATAATGGTTAGCGCTGTCACCTCACAGCAAGAAGGTCCGGGTTCGAGCCCTGTGGCCGGTGAGGTGTCCAGAGTCCAGACTGTGTGGAGTTTGCATGGTGTCCATGTGGGTTTCCTCCAGGTGCTCCGGTTTCCCCCACAGTCCAAAGACATGCAGGTTAGGTTAACTGGTGACTCTAAATTGACCATAGGTGCGAATGGTTGTCTGTGTCTATGTGTCAGCCCTGTGATGACCTGGCGACTTGTCCAGGGTGTACCCCGCCTTTCGCCCGTAGTCAGCTGGGATAGGCTCCAGCTTGCCTGTGACCCTGTAGAACAGCATAAAGTGGCTAGAGATAATGAGATGAGACTACATATTGAAATCTATTGCGTTTTTGTTGGCACCTGATGTTATTTGTTTGTTTCTAGAAGTTGGAGAGTACCACACAATTATTTAGGTCTTGATAAAAAAAATAGAACTGAAGGAGGATGTACTGTAATTATTTATACATGGTTATAGCGCATTGGCAGAGGTCTTGTATTAACCAAAGCCCAGTTTAATATCACCAAAGCCACAGAGTTCACGCTCATTACAATTTCCTTACACTCATTTTGCAAATCTCTTTTCTTCCAATCTCCCAAAAAGATATAGGTAGATGGATTGGCGACTCCAGCGGCACAGTGGTGTAGTGGTTAGCGCTGTCGCCTCACAGCAAGAAGGTCCGGGTTCGAGCCCTGTGGCCGGCGAGGGCCTTTCTGTGCGGGGTTTACATGTTCTCCCCATGTCCGCGTGGGTTTCCTCCGGGTGCTCCGGTTTCCCCCACAGTCCAAAGACATGCAGGTTAGGTTAACTGGTGACTCTAAATTGACCGTGAGTGTGAATGGTTGTCTGTGTCTATGTGTCAGCCCTGTGATGACCTAGCGACTTGTCCAGGGTGTACCCCGCCTTTCGTCCGTAGTCAGCTGGGATAGGCTCCAGCTTGCCTGCGACCCTGTAGAACAGGATAAAGCAGCTAGAGATAATGAGATGAGATGAGATTGGCAACTCCACATTGCCCACAGGTGTGTGAGAGAGTGTGTCGTGAGGGCTTATACTTGCCACTAAGTAAGTCTGTAGTGAAACGAAACCTTGGCTCTCTGGATGTACTGATCAAGAAGAGAATGTTGGATAAACTGAATTCAGTTCCTTCTAAATGTTATTTATCCCCTACCCAGCTCACTGGAATGGCTCAGGAGGCAAAGAGCCAACAGTGTTGCTTTTCCATCAGTGTGGAAAAGATGTTACTATGTTTCAGAAGGGTCCAATTATTGGCCTGCATCAAGCAAAGAAAACAACTAAGGAGATTGCTGAAATGACTGGAATTGAGTTAAGGACTATCCAACACATTATTAAAACCTGGAAGAATAGTGATGAACCATCAACTTTGTGGAAGAAATGTGGTCGGAGAAAAAGTTCACTGACTGTGATCAGAGATCATTTTAATGCTTGGTGAAGTCCATCCATCCATTATCCAAAACTGCTTATCCTGTGCAGGGTTGCGGGCAAGTTGGAGCCCATCCCAGCTGACTATGGGTGAGAGGCGGGGTACACCCTGGACAAGTCGCCAAATCATCACAGGGTTGACACATAGAGACAAACAACAATTTACATTCACACCTATGGTTAATTTAGAGCCACCAATTAACCTAACCTGCACGTCTTTGGACTGTGGGGGAAACTGGAGAACCCGGAGGAAAACCACGCAGACATGGGGAGAACATGCAAACTCTACACAGAAAGATTCCCGTCAGCCACTGGGCTCAAACCCAGAACCTTCTTACTGTGAGGTTACAGTGCTAACCACTACACCACCATGCCGCCCCCTTGGTGAAGTCGAATTGTTTGGTTTTTTTTTGTAAAGAGTAGAACTCATGGCTATGTTTAATAGTGAAATTAAAAGCATGTCCACACTCACAATGCAATGAGAACTCAGGATTGGGAACAAACTGTTGTGTGGCCAGAAGAAAACCATTTGTTAGTGAGACTAATCAGGAGAAAAGGCTTCAATTTGCCTGAGAGTATAAAGATTGGAAAAAGGTCATGTGGCCTGATAAATCCAGATTTACTCTGTTCCAGAGCAATGGGTGTGTCAGGGTAAGAAGGGAAGTGCTGCATGAATTGATGCTCCAGTCATGCATAGTGGCCATTGTACAAGTGTCATGATGTGGGGTTGCTTCAGTTAGTCAGATCGAGCTTCAGCAACGTTATGGGGCAATAAAATGAAATCAGCTGATGACCTGAATGTACTGAATGACCAGGTTATCACATCAATGGATCTTTTTTTTTCCCTTCCAGATGGCATGGGCATAAAACAGTTCGAATTGTGAAATAGTACTTCAGGAAGCATGAGGAATTATTTTCACACATAAATTAGCTGCCACAGAGTTCTGACCTTAACCCCATTGAAAGTCTTTGGGATGTGCTGAAGAAGGCATTTTGCTTTCACAGAGTGGTTCAACTCTCCCATCATCAACACAAGATCTCAGTGAAAATATTAACGTAACTCTGGATGGAAATAAACGTTGTGACATTGGATAATGTTTCTGGAACAATGCCACAGGGAATGTGTCAATCAAATCTGAATGAAGGCGGTCCAATGAAATATTAGTGTGCAACTTTTTTCGGCCAGGCAATGCACATTTATCCATTATTACAGTTTGTAAATTGTCAGTGCAATATTGTATATTCATTCATTTACTGTAGATATTTAATACCCAGTGTACAGTATAGGGTTGGACAGTGCCATGCTTTAGACTTTGTACATTCTTTTTCAAGTAGAAACATCTTAGAGTCAAATGAATCTATTTGCAAAATTACCTGCCAACAGAAGCAGCCATTCAGCTGGAAATGTAAAAAAGTTTAGTAAATTTTATATTTGGTTCGTTGTAATACAAAATACTAAATAAATGTGACTATGGTCAAGATATTTTCATTTGATAAAATGTGCATTTTGCTTTTTTTTAAAAACTTTTAACGGTGTTGCACTTTACACAGCGTTGAACTGAATTTTTTTCTTCAGAGATTAATATTCTCATATTTGATACTTTTATTCTTTTAAAAAAAAAGTGTGTATTTTTCTGTCCACTTACAGAATTTGGTGTTCGGCATTTCTTCATCACAGCTCTGGTTACTGCCTGTGTAGAGCTTTGCATGTTCATTCTATCTCTAGGTTTCTTCCCAATTCCCAAAATACCCTAGCCAGAATGTATTTGTGTCTCATACCAAGCGCTCCTGGACAGTCTCCAGAGCCACTGTGAACCTGACCAGGATAAAGCAATCACTAAAGATGTCTGAATGATGAATTCAACACACCATGCAGATGTGTGTGGTCAACTGATCAACACTGCAAAAAATAACTCATGAAGATCTGCAATGTGTGTATATATATATATATATATATATATATATATATCTTTATTTATTTATACACACAGTGGTGCTTGAAAGTTTGTGAACTCTTTATAATTTAATATATTTCTGCATAAATATGACCTAAAACATCATCAGAGTTTCACACAAGTCCTAGAAGCAGATAAAGAGAACCCAGTTAAACTAAAATGACACAAAAATATTATACTTGGTCATTTATTTATTGAGGAAAATGATCCAATATTACATATCCATGAGTGGTAAAAGTATGTGAACCTCTAGGATTAGCAGTTAATTTGAAGGTGAAATTAGAGTCAGGTGTTTTCAATCAATGGGATGACAATCAGGTGTGAGTGGGCATCCTGTTTTATTTAAAGAACAGGGATCTATCAAAGTCTGATCTTCACAACACATGTTTGTGGAAGTGTATCATGGCACGAACAAAGGAGATTTCTGAGGACCTCAGAAAAAGTGTGGTTGATGCTCATCAGGCTGGAAAAGGTTACAAAACCATCTCCAAGAGTCTGGACTCCACCAATCCACAGTCAGACAGATTGTGTACAAATGGAGGAAATTCAAGCCCATTGTTACCCTCCCCAGGAGTGGTGGACCAACAAAGATCACTCCAAGAGCAAGGCGTGTAATAGTTGGCAAGGTCACAAAGGACCCCAGGGTAACTTCTAAGCAACTGAAGGCCTCTCGCAAATTGGCTCATGTTAATGAGTCCACCATCAGGAGAACACTGAACAACAATGGTGTGCATGGCAGGGTTGCAAGGAGAAAGCCACTGCTCTCCAAAAAAGAACATTGTTGCTCGTCTGCAGTTTGCTAAAAATCATGTGGACAAGCCAGAAGGCTATTGGAAAACTGTTTTGTGAACGGATGAGACCAAAATAGAACTTTTTGGTTTAAATGAGAAGCGTTCTGTTTGGAGAAAGGAAAACACTGCATTCCAGCATAAGAACCTTATCCCATCTGTGAAACATGGTGGTGGTAGAATCATGGATTAGGCCTATTGCTGCATCTGGGCCAGAACGGCTTGCCATCATGGAACAATGAATTTTGAATTATACCAGTGAATTCTAAAGGAAAATGTCAGGACATCTGTCCATGAACTGAATCTCAAGAGAAGTTGGGTCATGCAGCAAGACAACGACCCTAAGCACACAAGTCGTTCTACCAAAGAATGGTTAAAGAATAAAGTTAATGTTTTGAAATGGCCAAGTCAAAGACCTGACCTTAATCCAATCGAAATGTTGTGGAAGGACCTGAAGCGAGCAGTTCATGTGAGGAAACCCACCAACATCCCAGAGTTGAAGCTGTTGTATGTTATATTAGTGCTGTCAAGCGATTAAAATATTTAATCGCGATTAATGTCGCGACTGTCATAGTTAACTCGCGATTAATCGCAATTTAATCGCACATTTTTGTCACATGAAAAAACATTGTAATTCTCTTATCAGCATAAAAAAGTGAATGGGCTTGCTCACCGTTCGAACTATGGGGGAACTCAGGGGATCCGAGATCCCCTGAAACAGACATGAGATCCCTTGAAAACATGATTTGGGAAATGTTGGGGGGTCTCTAAAATATTGGCAAAATGATGTTTATTGACATAGCAATCATGTGTAACGGGAAGCATTTGCATATCCGAAGTGAGCGCGCGATCGGAGATCCGCGCTCCGAGACAAGTGCAAGCACCCCCCCAAGGGGAAAAAAAAGGGACCCCCCGAAAATATTGGCATAGTTCGAACACTGGTTGTACCAATGTGTTTTTTTTTTAATTGCAGAGCATAACACGTCTTGTCACAGCCACTGCAAAGTGGGGCTGGAGCCGCCGATGGGAAAACGATCGGAGGAGCACCGTGGCTCTTCGGGGGAGGGCAGAGGACTCTGGCTGTGCGGGGCGTGGCATCATGTCACAGAGCGTTAATCTCGCGATAAAAAAATTATCGCTGTTAAAATTGAGTCAAGTTAACGCGTTAATAACGCGACATTTTTGACAGCACTAATATATATATATATATGGGGCGGCACGGTGGTGTAGTGGTTAGCGCTGTCGCCTCACAGCAAGAAGGACCAGGTTCTAGCCCCGTGGCCGACGAGGGCCTTTCTGTGTGGAATTTGCATGTTCTCCCCGTGTCTGCATGGGTTTCCCCCACAGTCCAAAGACATGCAGGTTAAGTTTGGTGACTCTAAATTGACCGTAGGTGTGAATATGAGTGTGAATGGTTGTCTGTGTCTATGTGTCAGCCCTGTGATGACCTGGCGACTTGTCCAGGGTGTACCCCGCCTTTCGCCCATAGTCAGCTGGGACAGGCTCCAGCTCGCCTGCGACCCTGTAGAACAGGATAAAGCGGCGAGAGATGATGAGATGAGGTATACACACACACACACACATACATACATACATACAACCCCGATTCCAAAAAAGTTGGGACAAAGTACAAATTGTAAATAAAAACGGAATGCAATGATGTGGAAGTTTCAAAATTCCATATTTTATTCAGAACATAGATGACATATCAAATGTTTAAACTGAGAAAACGTATCATTTAAAGAGAAAAATTAGGTGATTTTAAATTTCATAACAACACATCTCAAAAAAGTTGGGACAAGGCCATTTTTACCACTGTGAGACATCCCCTTTTCTCTTTACAACAGTCTGTAAACGTCTGGGGACTGAGGAGACAAGTTGCTCAAGTTTAGGGATAGGAATGTTAACCCATTCTTGTCTAATGTAGGATTCTAGTTGCTCAACTATCTTAGGTCTTTTTTGTCGTATCTTCCATTTTATGATGCGCCAAATGTTTTCTATGGGTGAAAGATCTGGACTGCAGGCTGGCCAGTTCAGTACCCGGACCCTTCTTCTACGCAACCATGATGCTGTAATTGATGCAGTATGTGGTTTGGCATTGTCATGTTGGAAAATGCAAGGTCTTCCCTGAAAGAGACGTCGTCTGGATGGGAGCATATGTTGCTCTAGAACCTGGATATACCTTTCAGCATCGATGGTGTCTTTCCAGATGTGTAAGCTGCCCATGCCACACGCACTAATGCAACCCCATACCATCAGAGATGCAGGCTTCTGAACTGAGCGCTGAGAACAACTTGGGTCGTCCTTCTCCTCTTTAGTCCGAATGACACGGCGTCCCTGATTTCCATAAAGAACTTCACATTTTGATTCGTCTGACCACAGAACAGTTTTCCACTTTGCCACAGTCCATTTTAAATGAGCCTCGGCCCAGAGAAGACGTCTGCGCTTCTGGATCATGTTTAGATACGGCTTCTTCTTTGAACTATAGGGTTTTAGCTGGCAACGGCGGATGGCACGGTGAATTGTGTTCACAGATAACGTTCTCTGGAAATATTCCTGAGCCCATTTTGTGATTTCCAATACAGAAGCATGCCTGTATGTGATGCAGTGCCATCTAAGGGCCCGAAGATCACAGGCACCCAGTATGGTTTTCCGACCTTGACCCTTACGCACAGAGATTCTTCCAGATTCTCTGAATCTTTTGATGATATTATGCACTGTAGATGATGATATGTTCAAACTCCTTGCAATTTTACACTGTCGAACTCCTTTCTGATATTACTCCACTATTTTTTGGCGCAGAATTGGGATTGGTGATCCTCTTCCCATCTTTACTTCTGGGAGCCGCTGCCACTCCAAGATGCTCTTTTTATACCCAATCATGTTAATGACCTATTGCCAATTGACCTAATGAGTTGCAATTTGGTCCTCCAGTTGTTCCTTTTTTGTACCTTTAACTTTTCCAGCCTCTTATTGCCCCTGTCCCGACTTTTTTGAGATGTGTTGCTGTCATGAAATTTCAAATGAGCCAATATTTGGCATGAAATTTCAAAATGTCTCACTTTCGACATTTGATATGTTGTCTATGTTCTACTGTGAATACAATATCAGTTTTTGAGATTTGTAAATGATTGCATTCCGTTTTTATTTACAATTTGGACTTTGTCCCAACTTTTTTGGAATCGGGTTTGTACCTACATACATACACACACACATATATATGTATAAATATAATGCATGTATGTATATACACAAATATATGTATACACACACACACACACACACACACACACACACACACACTTGTGTGTATATATATATATATATATATATATATATATATATATATATATATATATATATATACACACACACACATACATACACACACACACACACGTGTGTGTGTGTATATATATATATATATATATATATATATATATATATATATATATATATACACACACACACACACACGTGTGTGTGTGTGTGTGTATATATATATATATATATATACACACACACACAGTGGGGCAAAAAAGTATTTAGTCAGCCACCAATTGTGCAAGTTCTTCCACTTGAGTAGGCTCCTCCTACTCAAGCGAGTAGGACGCTTCTTTGCTTTGCTCCTGCTTTCTTGATCTTTATTTCTATACTTTATTTTCTCATTGAATTTCCACTATTTTTTCCATTTTATTTTTCATCTTTATAAGCTTTTAATTTAATTTTAATTTAATTTCCACTTTTTTTCATCTTTATAAGATAAGTTAGTTTTTAATACAAAATGCCAGGAAGCAAAAAATCCTGCAGAAAATGCATGGAACTAGAACAGAGGATTTCTATTCTGGAATCAAAGATTAATGCTCTGCCAAAGACGGACGAATTAAAAGCGATATCTCAGGAAAGGAGTACAGAAACAGTGGCTGAGAATGCAGAGATTGCACTCCGACAGACCGAGGACATTGCAGATCAAGTGGAAGAATTCATCAATCAAGCTGGGCAAAATGTGAGTACAGAAAACTGGCAAATGATGGGTGGTAAGCCCAAAAATAAATACAGAAGAGTAATTACTTCAACACCAGCTCGTTCTACAAATTACAATAGGATCTACAATCCTATGGAAAATCCACAGCCCATAAGGATTCAGAACAAATTTGAATGCCTCAGGGATGTGGAAGAGGATTTTTCAAGCGGACAAACACATCGTAAAAAGAGATCGCACCAAGATCGAAGAGCTGTGAGAAGAGGCAAAAAGCAGCTCGTAACACCACCTGATCCCACAACCCTTGTTCTTGGTGATTCCACTGTAAGACAATTAAAAGGTTATGGGATGATTATTTGTTGTCTTCCAAAGGCATCCATCTCTGACACCAAAGACAGCATTTTGAAGCTCATGTCCGAGCATAAAACTATTAAACGTATTGTTGTGCATGTGGGAGCAAATGATGTTTTCAGAGAACAGCTGTTTGTCCAAGATGATTTCAAAAAACTTTTTTCTGAGCTCTATAAGACTGGAATTCAATCTTTTATCAGTGGCCCACTCCCAGCGAGAGGAAGTTTTGCCTTTTCTCGACTCTTCAGTCTTAACACCTGGCTTGGAAAAACTTGTTCTTCATTTGGTATGAACTTCATAGACAATTTTAACCTTTTCTGGAATCGTAGAGAATTTTACAAGCCAAATAGCACTGAACTCAGCTGGATTGGAGCCAAAGTCTTAGTAGACCATTACAAACTTGCAATCTTTTCTCAGCCAGCACCAAGGAAAACAGTTGATAAGATGTCACAGACTGACATAGTTACAAAGCCTAAACAATCATCTTTGCAAGTCGTCATCAAGGACACACAGACATCTGACTTGCAAGACTCCCAACATTCAAAGACAGATGACTCCACTTCCCCTCGGATGGATTTCCCAAATAGCATGAAAAAATTGCTCCCAATGGCTACACTCTCTTTTTCCAGCCCAAATCTGTCGCGACAAGCAGTGTACCCAGTTTGCCCAGGACTTTCAGCTGGCTACAAATCTTTTTCACCATCCAAAAGATACATGTCATCTCCAATCCTTTCACCCTCAAACCAAATGGAACATTTAGAAAGTCTTGTTTGATGTACTCTGGGTCCCTGCAAATGGGTGTAGTGTTGAAAACCATCTGGGACCCAATGTGCCTATGCCACTCTCTATTCCTATGTTGATAAGAAACAGAAAACATAGAGCACATTTAACCCTGGGGGTGAACCAATCTAATCTCCTTCCTGTTTTAAAACAACATCAGAGTGCACAAGCAGATATTACTTCTAGACTTTCTGTAAAGCTAGCTCTTCTGAATGTTAGATCACTTTTAAACAAGTCATTTTTAATTAATGATCTTATTTGCAAACACAATCTTGATTTTTTGCTTCTAACTGAAACCTGGCTGGATCAAGCAAATAGTGCTTCCACCCTTATTGAAGTAGCTCCCCCAAATTTTAATTTTTTGAATGTTACCCGACAAGGGAAAGGTGGAGGGATCGCAAATATATTCAAAGTCTCTTTTCAATGTAAACAATCCTCACTTGGTGATTTTATGTCCTTTGAACACTTATGTGCACTTGTTACATGCTCTCCTAACATATTATTATTAATTATTTATAGGCCTCTGAGACATTCAGCCAAAGTCTTTCTTGAAGAGTTTGGTGAACTGTTATCAGTCATTTGCTTAGAGTTTGATTGTCTTATTATATCTGGGGATTTTAACTTGCATGTAGATAATACTGATAACATTTATGCCAAAGAACTACTTGCAATTATTGACAACTTCAACCTAGTACAACATGTACAGGGGCTGACCCACTCTCGTGGTCATACTCTTGACCTCGTCATCACAAAGGGTCTTACTGTTTCTAATACTGTTGTTGACCTGGCCTTATCCGATCATTTCTGTGTTTTCTTTGATGTTTCTATGTCTCCTCACATTCAGAACAGCTCAACGACTATAGGTAGGAGAGTCATAAAAGACAACACATGTGCTCTCTTTGAGCAAGCTCTCTCTCAGAACTCAACCAAAATGTCAGACTCTGTAGATGATTTACTGGAATTTTTTAATTTAAATATGACCCAAATTATGGATGATATTGCTCCATTCAAAATCAAAAGAGTCAATGATAAGCAGAAAGCACCATGGAAGCAGTACCCGGCTGTTAAACTGCTAAAGAGATAATGTAGAAAGACTGAAAGAAAATGGCACAAATCTAAACTTCACATTCATTATCAAATCCATAAAGAGATGCTTTGTAATTATAATTCTGAAATTCATAAAGCAAGACAGTCTTTCTTCTCCAACATCATCAGCAGGAATATGAACAATGCCCGTGTGCTATTTTCAACAGTAGAGAAGCTAACTAATCCCCCACCACAATTAGCACCTGAACTTCTCTCAGTTAATAAATGCAATGAGTTTGCATCCTTTTTCAAAGGTAAAATTGATAAAATACGGCAGAATATTCCTTATAATATATCTCAGTTGCAAAAAATTGAAAAACTGCAATCACCAATGACACAGATAGATAACTTTAACACAATGTCAGAATTTTATTTAATTGATTATGAGACTCTTGAAAAAACTGTACAAAATCTCAGTTCCTCAACATCTGAACTGGACATTCTGCCCACCAACTTTTTTAAGTCTGTTCTTCATCTTATAATTACAGATGTGCTTCAAATTATAAATACATCCCTGGAGACTGGCGTTGTTCCTGTGTCCCTAAAAAAAGCCGTTGTAAAGCCCTTTCTTAAAAAAAAATCTGGATCCTTCAGTATTAAATAACTACAGGCCAATATCAAATTTACCATTCATTGGGAAAATCCTTGAAAAATTTGTCTTCAATCAATTAACTGCCTTCTTGATAGCAAACAGCCGTTTTGATAATTTTCAGTCAGGATTTCGTGCCAATCATAGCACTGAAACAGTGCTGATTAAAGTTATAAATGACATACGTCTTAATACTGATGCAGGCAAAACATTGGTCCTGGTATTACTGGACCTCAGTGCAGCTTTTGATACTGTTGATCACAACATACTGCTATATCGACTTGAACACTGGGTTGGATTGACTGGTAAAGTTATCAATTGGTTAAATTCATACTTAAAAGATAGAAGCTTCTCTGTTACCCTGGAAAATTGTTCCTCAATGTCAGTGTCCTTGACCTGTGGTGTCCCCCAGGGGTCGATTCTTTGACCATTACTTTTCAACCTTTATATGCTCCCACTTGGGCAAATTATCAATAAAAATTCAATTTTGTATCACTGCTATGCAGATGACACCCAAATTTATTTTGCTCTATCACCTAATGATTATGCCCCCCTTGAATGTCTCTACCAGTGTATCGATCAAATCAATAGCTGGATGTCACAAAATTTTCTTCAGCTGAACACGGATAAAACAGAAGTAATTCTATTTGGAAAAAAAGATGAAAGACTCAGGATTACCACTATTCTTGACACAAAAGGGATTAAAACTAAAGAAATGGTTAAAAATCTTGGTGTTTTCATTGACAGCGAGCTAAACTTTGACAGTCACATGAAAGCAATCACTAAAACGGCATTTTATCACCTAAAAAACATTTCCAAACTAAGAGGACTTGTGTCAAAAAATGATCTGGAAAAACTAATACATGCCTTCATCTCTAGTAGGGTTGATTACTGCAATGGCCTTTTCACAGGCCTGCCAAAAAAGACCATCAAACGACTTCAGCTGGTTCAAAATGCAGCGGCTAGGGTTCTCACACGAGCAAAAAGAACAGAGCACATTACTCCAGGTCTAAGGTCCCTTCACTGGCTTCCAGTAAGCTGCAGAATTGACTTTAAAGTATTGCTGCTGGTATACAAATCTCTAAATGGTACAGGGCCCAATTACCTCTCTGATACGTTGCAGCGGCCTAACCCAATCAGATCTACCAGATCAAAACAGAAAAATTTACTATTAAAACCAGTTGTTAAAACAAAGTATGGTGAAGCAGCTTTTAGCTACTATGCAGTACAGCTATGGAACCAACTGCCAGAGGACATTAAAAATGCTCCTGCTGTTGGCAGATTCAAATCTAGGTTAAAGACCAAGCTGTTTTCAGATGCTTTCTGTTAAATAATTAATATTGTCTTCTTTACATTTTTTATAATCTTTACTTTCTCTGCATGTTTTAAATTTACTTTAATTTTAACTTTATTCTATTTTATTCTTTATTCTGCTGGTTTCTTTTTTTTTCTCTCCTCCTACTTGAACTTCTACTTCATTTTATTATTTTATTTCTACTATTGTTTAATTCTTATTTTCTTTTAATTAATTGTTTTAGAATAAAAATAAAATTATCTTATGTAATTTTATTTCTCTATTGTTTACTGTTTTTGTTTTTACTTCTGTAAAGCACATTGAACTGCCATTGCGTATGAAATGTGCTAGATAAATAAACTTGCTTTGCCTTGCCTTAAAAAGATGAGAGAGGCCTGTAATTTTCATCATAGGTACACTTCAACTATGAGACAGAATGGGGGGAAAGAATCCAGGAAATCACATTGTAGGATTTTTAATGAATTAATTGGTAAATTCCTCGGTAAAATACGTATTTGGTCACCTACAAACAAGCAAGATTTCTGGCTTTCACAGACCTGTAACAACTTCTTTAAGAGGCTCCTCTGTCCTCCACTCGTTACCTGTATTAATGGCACCTGTTTGAACTCATTATCAGTATAAAAGACACCTGTCCACAACCTCAAACAGTCACACTCCAAACTCCACTATGGCCAAGACCAAAGAGCTGTCAAAGGACACCAGAAACAAAATTGTAGACCTGCACCAGGCTGGGAAGACTGAATCTGCAATAGGTAAGCAGCTTGGTGTGAAGAAATCAACTGTGGGAGCAATTATTAGAAAATGGAAGACATACAAGACCACTGATAATCTCCCTCGATCTGGGGCTCCATGCAAGCTCTCACCCCGTGGGGTCAAAATGATCACAAGAACGGTGAGCAAAAATCCCAGAACCACACGGGGGGACCTAGTGAATGACCTGCAGAGAGCTGGGACCAAAGTAACAAAGGCTACCATCAGTAACACACTACGCCGCCGGAGACTCAAATCCCGCAGTGCCAGACGTGTCCCCCTGCTTAAGCCAGTACATGTCCAGACCCGTCTGAAGTTTGCGAGAGAGCTTTTGGATGATACAGAAGAGGATTGGGAGAATGTCATATGGGCAGATGAAACCAAAATAGAACTTTTTGGTAAAAACTCAACTTGTCGTGTTTGGAGGAGAAAGAATGCTGAGTTGCATCCAAAGAACACCATACCTACTGTGAAGCATGGGGGTGGAAACATCATGCTTTGGGGCTGTTTTTCTGCAAAGGGACCAGGACAACTGATCCGTGTAAAGGAAAGAATGAATGGGGCCATGTATCGTGAGATTTTGAGTGAAAACCTCCTTCCATCAGCAAGGGCATTGAAGATGAAACGTGGCTGGGTCTTTCAGCATGACAATGATCCCAAACACACTGCCCGGGCAACGAAGGAGTGGCTTCGTAAGAAGCATTTCAAGGTCCTGGAGTGGCCTAGCCAGTCTCCAGATCTCAACCCCATAGAAAATCTTTGGAGGGAGTTGAAAGTCCGTGTTGCCCAGCGACAGCCCCAAAACATCACTGCTCTAGAGGAGATCTGCCTCCGCCGTGTTTTACAGATGATGTGGTATGCTTTGGATCATGAGCTGTACCACACCTTCGCCATACTTTTTTCTTTCCATCATTCTGGTAGAGGTTGATCTTGGTTTCATCTGTCCAAAGAATGTTCTTCCAGAACTGTGCTGGCTTTTTTAGATGATTTTTAGCAAAGTCCAATCTGGCCTTTTTATTCTTGAGGCTTATGAGTGGCTTGCACCGTGCAGTGAACCCTCTGTATTTACTTTCATGCAGTCTTCTCTTTATGGTAGATTTGGATATTGATACGCCTACCTCCTGGAGAGTGTTGTTCACTTGGTTGGCTGTTGTGAAGGGGTTTCTCTTCACCATGGAAATTATTCTGTGATCATCCACCACTGTTGTCTTCTGTGGGCATCCAGGTCTTTTTGCATTGATGAGTTCACCAGTGCTTTCTTTCTTTCTCAGGATGTACCAAACTGTAGATTTTGCCACTCCTAATATTGTAGTAATTTCTCGGATGGGTTTTTTCTGTTTTCGCAGCTTAAGGATGGCTTGTTTCACCTGCATGGAGAGCTCCTTTGACCGCATGTTTTCTTCACAGCAAAATCTTCCAAATGCAAGCACCACACCTCAAATCAACTCCAGGCCTTTTATCTGCTTAATTGAGAATGACATAACAAAGGAATTGCCCACACCTGCCCATGAAATAGCCTTGGAGTCAATTGTCCAATTACTTTTGGTCCCTTTAAAAACAGAGTGGCACATGTTAAGGAGCTGAAACTCCTAAACCCTTCATCCAATTTTAATGTGGATTCCCTCAAATGAAAGCTGAAAGTATGGACTTTATGTCCATTATATAACTATAACCTGAATATGTTTCAGTAAACCAGGTAAAAAAACAAAATTTGTGTCAGTGTTCAAATATATATGGACCTAACTCCATCTCTCATATTCATATATATATATATATATATATATATATATTTATTTATATAAAGTGTATATGTATTACACACACAGCAGATCTTCCTGAGTTATTTTTCACATTTATATATAAAATTTATTTATTTATCCATCCCGTGTCTGCTGGCATATACTCATGGACATGTGAAGACAGAGAGGTGCATCTCTATTTGGGTTTGAGCTCTTGGCTAAATGAGCTGGAAATAAGATTCTGCATGGAAATCTAAATTTTCATGAATATCACCATCACAGAAATGTAGAGGGCGGCACGGTGGTGTAGTGGTTAGCGCTGTCGCCTCACAGCAAGAAGGTCCTGGGTTCGAGCCCCGGGGCCGGCGAGGGCCTTTCTGTGTGGAGTTCGCATGTTCTCCCCGTGTCCGCGTGGGTTTCCTCCGGGTGCTCCGGTTTCCCCCACAGTCCAAAGACATGCAGGTTAGGCTAACTGGTGACTCTAAATTGACCGTAGGTGTGAATGCGAGTGTGAATGGTTGTCTGTGTCTATATGTCAGCCCTGTGATGACCTGGTGACTTGTCCAGGGTGTACCCTGCCTTTCGCCCGTAGTCAGCTGGGATAGGCTCCAGCTTGCCTGCAACCCTGTAGAAGGATAAAGCGGCTAGAGATAATGAGATGAGATGAGACAGAAATGTAGAATTAACAACCTCCACAAAGCATTGGCAAGGCTGCACAATTCAAAATCTCAGAGAAACAAAGACATTCAAAATAAGCATTTATTATAAAATTACAGAAATATAAAAGTTAACACATTTTGTTCTGCTTATGCTGAAATGGCATGTCTGAGATTTCACCAAATAGAAATTTAATTGCTGATGAAACGACGAATCAGTGGAACTGCAGATTAATGACTGAATCCACAGCCTATTTTGTGAACTCTGACCTTTTTATCTTCCCTCAAAAAAAAAAAAAAAACCATGTGCAGTACATCCTGGAACCATATTATAAAAACCACCATGACTTGTACTGAGGCAAAAACAATCACTGATTTCCAAGTCTGTACTGTTTGGAGTTCAAGCAGGCAGTATAGTTTTACGCGTTAAAGAAATAAAAGCAGAAGAATGCACAGCTCAATGCCTCAATTACGCCCCAGACATACCTGTAAACTCCTATAAAGTCTGAGGCTGGATTTTCAGCATAAAACATCTGGTTCCTGTGTGGGATCAACTCACTCAAAGGCCCATTTTAATTTCAGTTCAAAACATTATCTTTAGATATCTTCATGTTGCTTCAGTTCCAAATAATTTTCAAAGACAGGAAATGTTTTTTCTCCCCATTAATAAATCTCACACAACAGGTGGTTCAAAAAAATATCCAAAACAGATATTTCAGATATGCACGGTTTCATGCTGCCAAGCTTTCAAAATAACAGGAATCTTTTCACAAACGCTTTGTTCAAAAGTGTAGAACTGAACAGGCCTGAGCTTACTAAAAGCACTGTAGCACAAAGATAATCGTTAAATGGTAGCGCGAGCAGCACAATGAACACTCATTCTCCTAGTTGACACACTCTTCGCGTTGAGGCTTTTAGGAAACCCACCCCAGATCTCCTACTAGATTTTGAAGCTGCTTCTTGATTTGCACTCATTATTTAAAAAAAAGACTTAGAAAATGCTCACCAGCCTGAGACACACATACACGCACACCCACATTGGAGTACAAGTGTTTTGATGCAGCATATGAAAATCACTAGTATAAAAATAATACAAACTGGTACCTGAAATATTAAAACAAAAATACCGTACAATTCGGACTAAAAGCAGGATTTTCAAGTTTACCCATGTTTCATCCTCACATAAGCATACATATTAGGCAACACCAATTTAATTAGTTGGTTCTCGGAATCGCCGCTTGAAAAAAATGCAAACTGAAAAAAAAAAATCGAAATCAAACTCCTGCCAACAGAAAAGGTCATGGGACGTGAGGTCACATGACGCCGAAAACCAATCAAATCGCCCCTTTCACTTTACAGTGGTGCTTGAAAGTTTGTGAACCCTTTAGAATTTTCTATATTTCTGCATAAATATGACCTAAAACATCATCAGATTTTCACACAAGTCCTAAAAGTAGATAAAGAGAACCCAGTTAAACAAATGAGACAAAAATATTATACTTGGTCATTTATTTATTGAGGAAAACGATCCAATATTACATATCTATGGGTGGAAAAAGTATGTGAACCTCTAGGATTAGCAGTTAAAATTAGAAGGTGAAATTAGAGTCAGGTGTTTTCAATCAATGGGATGACAATCAGGTGCGAGTGGGCACCCTGTTTTATTTAAAGAACAGGGATCTATCAAAGTCTGATCTTCATAACACATGTTTGTGGAAGTGTATCATGGCACGAACAAAGGAGATTTCTGAGGACCTCAGAAAAAGCGTTGTTGATGCTCATCAGGCTGGAAAAGGTTACAAAACCATCTCTAAAGAGTTTGGACTTCACCAATCCAGTCAGACAGACTGTGTACAAATGGAGGAAATTCAAGACCATTGTTACCCTCCCCAGGAGTGGTCGACCAACAAAGAGCACTCCAAGAGCAAGGCGTGTAATAGTCAGTGAGGTCACGAAGGACCCCAGTGTAACTTCTAAGCAACTGAAGGCCTCTCTCACATTGGCTAATGTTAATGTTCATGAGTCCACCATCAGGAGAACACTGAGCAACAATGGTGTGCATGGCAGGGTTGCAAGGAGAAAGCCACTGCTCTCCAAAAAGAACATTGCTGCTCGTCTGCAGTTTGCTAAGGATCACATGGACAAGTCAGAAGGCTATTGGAAAAATGTTTTGTGGACGGATGAGACCAAAATAGAATTTTCTGGTTTAAATGAGAAGCGTTCTGTTTGTAGAAAGGAAAACACTGCATTCCAGCACAAGAACCTTATCCCATCTAGGAAACATGGTGGTGGTAGGATCATGGTTTGGGCCTGTTTTGCTGCATCTGGGCCAGGATGGCTTGCCATCATTGATGGAACAATGAATTCTGAATTATACCAGTGAATTCTAAAGGAAAATGTCAGGACATCTGTCCATGAACTGAATCTCAAGAGAAGGTGGGTCATGCAGCAAGACAACGACCCTAAGCACACAAGTCGTTCTACCAAAGAATGGTTAAAGAAGAATAAAGTTAATGTTTTGGAATGGCCAAGTCAAAGTCCTGACCTTAATCCAATCGAAATGTTGTGGAAGGACCTGAAGCGAGCAGTTCATGTGAGGAAATCCACCAACATCCCAGAGTTGAAGCTGTTCTGTACGGAGGAATGGGCTAAAATTCCTCCAAGCCGGTGTGCAGGATTGATCAACAGTGACCGGAAACATTTAGTTGCAGTTATTGCTGCACAAGAGGGTCACACCAGATACTGAAAGCAAAGGTTCACATACTTTTCCCACTCACAGATATGTAATACTGGATCATTTTCCTCAATAAATAAATGACCAAGTGTAATATTTTTGTCTCATTTGTTTAACTGGGTTCTCTTCATTTACTTTTAGGACTTGTGTGAAAATCTGATGATGTTTTAGGTCATATTTATGCAGAAATATAGAAAATTCTAAAGGGTTCACAAACTTTCAAGCACCACTGTAGATAAAGACTTGTGGAAGAAACATGCCTGTGGAGGGGAATCCTACAAAGCCTGTTTGTGATTGTTAGGATATTCAGCAAACAAAAGCATAAAATCTTTGACAGGTATGTTGAAATTCTGTTTACTGGTTTGCCTGGATTGTTTGGTCTATTTCCACTGCTAATTTTACCATCAGAGCATTTTTTTAAATTTTATTTTTATTTCGCCCGCTCGCTTCATATTTTTCCTGAAAAAAATCAGAGAACCAACTTATTAAATTGGTGTGGCCTTAGTAACCAGTCCTCAATGCAAATACAACTGATATGTGGAAAATCAGCCCATTTTATGTAACAGAACAAATGTGGTTAGGAAAAAAAAAAAAATCAATGCCATTTGAGGACCTTAAATAACAAATAAAATAAAACAAATCTCTATTATAGACCAAACCTGTTCCCACATATTAGTGGTTATACAGAAGTTGCAACAGGCTGGTTAAATGTGACGGCTGCTCGAGTGTCTGTAGTGCCGTCAACTGAGGTAATGTGACATATGTAATGCGTGTTCATGATATGTAGTGGTTTGTTACAGACACGCCACACAACAAGCAACAGACTTCCCTGATGCATGAATTGACCGATAAGGGAAGAAAGAAAGGGGGGGGGAAAAAGAGGAAAAAAATATATATATATAAAAACCACTAAAATGTTGTCCAATAAAATTCACCAGTCCTCAACTTTCCTAAACCAGAATAGAGAACTTTTCCAAAAATGAAAGTTCAAAGGACACAGTCTCGTGCCTCTCTGTAAGCAGTAACATTTCAGATACTGTGCGTTCCCCTTCTGTCACGTGCATGATTAAACTTGTCCTGAAAAACTGAAAAGTCTGTCCAATCAAATCAACCAATCATTCCCAGGTGAGGTAGGTTTCCAGAGAGGTTGAACATTGATCATGAGCTTTAAAAGTTTAATATAATAATAATAATAATAATAATAATAATAATAATAATAAACAGTAGGATGAGGCCGAGTTGCTGCCAGATGTTTGTGGCGAAGGCTGTAAATGAAAGCAGTCCTGTCAGGGTGTTGGAGGCTATCTGAGTCCCACCCTCGAGGTCATCCACTCCAGGCCCTGGCACAGCCTGAAAAGGGGGGGAGGAAACCCCACCCACAAAAAAAAACAAAACACACAGTCAGAATTTGTACATGTGTAAACTTGTCTGTCAAAGCTTTTGTGAGATACACAAGGGCCCAAGAACTGTTTTTATCAATTAAATTGGACAATCGAAAGTCACACTTGGAAGATGCTCTGGACACTTACAGTAATACATTTATGGCTGAAGACTTCAGTTAACTTGCTAACTTTAGGACTGCAGTTGTCATGAACAGTTTTGCACTCAAGTTTCCATCAATGAACAGTTGATAACTTCAACAGAACAGACTTCATGTTAAACTATAATGAATTTCCTGGTTTCAGTGTTATACTTTTGCCGCTTTTCCACTACAAACGCGGCTGAGTCGGGCTGAGCCGTGCCGTGCTGAGTCGAGCTGAGTGGGGCTGTTGGAGTTGCATTTCGACTACAACCGCGCTGAACCGTGCTGGCTGGAAGTGGGTGGACACATTGGGTGGAGTTAGCAAAAGTGGGTGGACGTCACGTGATGTCGTTAGGCGGCGCAAACAGTGACATCAGTGAGCTTTTAAGCGGTAGTCTCACGACCCGAATAGTAAACAATAAACATGGAGGACATGGAGTCGTTAGTGTTGCTGGTCTTGGTGCTGTGGCTTGTTGTCACCGACAACGCCAACAGATACTGGCAAGAGCGTATAGATGAGGCGAGGCGCATAAGGCTTCAGAAATTCTCGTAATTCGTAATAATTCTTCTTCCGGGTTTACAGATCCCAGCGTGCTCGCGGGGCGTGTGTGGGCATGTGAGGACACTCCTCCTCACCAATCAGTGCACAGGGGAGTGTCTCCTCACGCCCCTAGCCCCACTCGGCTCGGTTTGGCTCGCTTCAGCCCCACTCCAAAACCGTGCGAGTTTTGGGTGCTGAGTAGGGCTGAAGCGAGCTGAGTCGCGCCGCTCTGAGGTAGTCGAAACGCAAGCCGTGTCGGGCTGAAGTGAGCTGAAAAAGGGTAGTGGAAAAGGGCCATTTGTGACACTACAGGACACAGTTATAGAAGCAAGTTATTTATAATCACGCTATCTTATCACCCAAATGAGTGGGTTCCCTTTTTGGTCTGGTTCCTCTCGAGGTTTCTTCCTCGTGTCGTCTGAGGGAGTTTTTCATTGGCATCATCACCACAGGCTTGCTCACTGGGGATAAAATTAGCTCATGTTTAAAGCCTTTAATTTTCTGTAAAGCTGCTTTGTGACAATGTCTATTGTTAAAAGCGCTATACAAATAAACTCGACTTAAATTTTAAAATGACTGTCTTCTAAATCTTCAGTCAAAATGTGCAAACCCACCAATCATGAAGAAAATAACGGGTAGTTTCAGGAAATCGGGGAAAATGGTGGCAAAACCAACAAGAGTGCTCTGAGAGCGCAATATCCCCTGATGGCAACTAGGCCATAATGCTGGTAAAATGCAAATGAACTGAACGATATTACAATGTGCGTATTACCGACATATAACAAAGAATCCTGTCAAGTTTTGTGAAATTCCTCCAATAATTGTGAGAGGAGTCAATTTCAGGAGGTGAGCACCCTTCCCAGGACAGACATCGCCACGACATAATCCCCCTTCAGGCCTTTCAGCCAGCGGGGCATAATAAAAATTGTGAGGGAAGTTGATTTCAGAAAGCAAGCACACCTTGATGAAATTACCAAAGTACAAGTTTGTTCATAATCAAGGGCATAACTCTGGTAAAATTTGTCTAAATTAAACAAACTTTCAATAACAGTCATATAACAAAGCCTTTTGGCAAGTTTGGTGAAATTCCTAAACAAATTGTGAGAGGAGCTGATTTCAGAAGAACGTACACCCTCATGAAATTGTCAAAGTACGAGTTATTTAATCAAGGGTCAAAACTCGTAAAATTTTCACAAATGAAATTAAATCACAATATGCGTATTACTGACATATAACAAGACCTTTTGCCAAGCCTCGAGAAATTCGTCCAAAAATTGTAAGAGGAGTTGATTTCAGAAGGTGAGCACCCTTCCTGGGACGAACAGACGGACATCGCCACGAAATAATCCCCCTTCAGGCCTCTCGGCCAGCGGGGGATAAAAATGGCACATTTTCAATATTGTCCTTTTACAAATTTCAAACTTTAAAAAAAAAAAAAAAAAATCACTCTTTCATGAACATTACAATTTATTTTTAAAAAAAGTGTTCTATTTGACACTTTGCTGTATGTCTATTTAGTCTTAATTGTCGAATGCAAGAACTGGCCATGCTATCTGGGGTATGGCGTACTCACTCTCCTGGTCAATTGGGGTTACGCTCGCCACTCATGCGCTTCCGTCAGCTGGAAGACCTCACTTTCCTCAGAGCATGTTACGCTGCACTGTGACGCAGCGCAAGCAGCAGTTTAAAAAGATGTAGTTAGCTGGCTTCACGTTTCTTGGAGGAAACACGTGCTAGCCTTTACTTTGGCTATTTGCAGCCAAAATTTCAAAAACACGTCGCATTGATAATAAATATAGTGCCGGATGTTAACTATTCTGTTTACTTGTGTAGTGTAGAAGTCAGACATACATTCATAATTTATTTATTTCAGATGAATGAATTCAAAGCATTCTTCATTTACAGGGACAGAAAGTGAGGGCCCTAATTCAAATAGGAAATTTGAGGTGAAAAGTCCAAAAACAACTAATATAAGACAGGGTCCGGGGTGGAGTCTTAAAACACCTAAATAATTGTTAATCATTCCGGATTCATATATTGCTTGCTTCATCTGCCATTTTTATTGGAGAAAACTATTTTCGCAAAATTGCGAGACTCATACCAGCTATATATTTTATTTTAAAATGCAGACCTCCTATACAAAAAAAATGTGTAAAGGTTCTCAGGTTTGAATGAATGAGTCATCGTACTGTACTGACCGAGTCAATATCGTGTTTCAGTTCAATACACTACATAGTCAAAAGAATGTGGACACCTGACTTTCGCCCCATATGTGGGTTTCCCCCAAACTGATGTACAGAAAAGCACACAAATGTATAGAATATCTTTGTGTGCTGCAGTCATTATAATTTTTTTAATTTTCATTAGTTTATTTTTATTTAGTGCATCAGTTTTGTTGTTATATATAATTTAAGTTTAGTTTTACAAGTGCACAAATCGTTTGTTTTATTTTATTTTGAGGAACTGACTAGTTTTAGTTTTTCAGGTACTGCACAGTCATAGACATCCCATAATAACTAGATCAGACAAGTCATTTACTGTTCAGCTGTCACATATTGCGTTTCTGAATATACAGTAGGTGTATGATTAGCGGAAATGAAAATCTCAGAGGATTTGTGATCACGTTTATATTTATAGCCAAGATGAAAGAAATCCATGTTTGCTCAACTAAATGAAACTGAATATGACGACAGGTCCGACCCTCGTGTTTTACTGTAGGCTTTTCAAATAGAGAATCTTTTATTCCTTCCATCCATCCATTATCTGAATCTCCCCAGGATTATTTTCCTTTATGCACATCTTCAGGTGGTGTACTGCAACTGTGTAAAGTTTCATCAAAATTCATCAAACCGTTCAGGAGGAGTTGCGCTTACAGGACAGACAGACAGGGTGATTCCTATACCCCCCCCCCCCGCTAGTTTTGATTAACTATTAACCCTGGTATGCTGCAGCATTACGGTTTCCTTTTACTGAAACTAAAAAGCCCAAACCTGTTCCAGCATGACAACGCGCCTGTGCACAAAGCAAAAGAACTCTGACCTCAACCCCACTGAACCATTGGGATGAACTAGAATGCTGACTGCACCCTAAGCCTCCATACTCGACATCCGCGCCTGCTTTTACTAACGCTCTTGTTGCTGAATAAGCAAATCCCCACAGCCATGTTATGCCTTTCCAAAGTGTGGCGGCTATTCTAAGAGCAAACTGGGAATAAATCTGGACTGGGATGTTCAATAAGCACAGGAGTGTGATGCTTGCTCACTTTTGTCCATACAGTGTAATGAAGGAGGAGGAGGGAGGAGAAAAAAAAAAATCATATGAACAGCATGCACAAGTGTGTGACCCTCACCCTTCTCCTGTAAGAGCACAGCAGGACTGAATGTGCCAGGGATGGTCTTTGATGGAGCTGAGGGTCAGGTATTTCGAGATCTCTGCCGCAGACATGCACCCCTTCATATCCTGCTTATTGGCAAAAATCAACACTGCGGCTTTACGCAAATCCTGAGAAAGACAAAAAAAAGAGCGCGAGAGAGTGAAAGGGATATTTTGAAGACCGACAGTATGTAAAACTACTTACTTAACCGCTAAAACATTAAAAGCAAGTTGTTACCAAAAGGTGTCCACTTAAAATAGCAGCCTGCCTGATAGAGCTCTGCCATTCACATTTAAGATTAAGACCAACACCAGGATAAACTACTCGGTCAGTACCGAGCACTTGGAATTTAACAGATTAGTTTAACCACTGGATTTTTTACTGAATTGAAATAAGGTTGAAAAGATCAAGAATAAACCTTGTGATCTATACACCAGCACAGAAAAATAGGTCGTCCACGTGCAAGTGTTTACCTCATGCGCCAACATTCTGTACAGCTCCTCTTTAGAGATCGCGAGTCTTTCTCTGTCTGTACTGTCCACTACCAGGATGATGAACTGTAGACAAGACAGATAGAAAAGCTCACAATGTTATCACTCACATTCAGTGTCCCCCCCTGGGTTCTGAAAAATATTCTCCACTTTTTTCCATTGAAAAATCAAGTCAAAGAAGCATCCTTCACTTTCTCTTCTAATTTTCCTTCACTTTGTCTATTTTTTTCTTAGTTATCGATATATCAAAGTGGACTTAATACAGATTTATACCAACCAAACTGGCACAATTCAAAATATTTATATGGGTCTCTCCAGTACATATAAAAATTTGAGATCCACTCCAGGATCTGATAAAGACTTGATTTTGGGCAGCCTGTGCACCATCAAGCTAAAATAAACCTCTTTAGTTTGAGCTTACTTCAGGATATTTTATCATGGAATTATTTAAAAGCGGTATTCGGATTCCCTTTACCTTATACTTCAACACAAAACCTGATTTACAATTGAACAGAGACAAGAAGAATCTTGGAACAACCAACAGTGAAGGAATTCAAATTTCCCGTCAATTTATGAAACGAACACATGACACGACACTGCGTTTTTGATCACGTGTTGGCCACGGGAACTCAACCATGGATGCAAACAGCGCGCCTTTTGGCGGATGCCGCCTTTTTCACGGCTGTCTGGGGGACTTGTGTGAATCGCGCAGATCCGATGAGTTTTTTTTTTTTTTTTTTGGGGGGGGGGGGGGGGGTTGGAGTGTCTGATTATAATTTCATCAAAGTAAATTCTGTATTAAAATTACTAGATAAGCAAATGCCATTACAGTCCATGAAACATAGGAAGTATAAGTATGAGAAGAAAACAGTAAATCAGAAAGCTGCGCACGTAAAGCCAATTACGTAACTTACATAACTTATGTTGGACTGATGGAAATCCTTGCGCGTGCAGTGAAGTGCAGCCAGCAGCAGATAATGGCGCGCAGCCAATTGGCTTTACGTGCGCAGCTTTCTGATTTACTGTTTTCTTCTCATACTTATACTTCCTATGTTTCATGGACTGTAACGGCATTTGCTTATCTAGTAATTTTAATACAGAATTTACTTTGATGAAATTATAAATCAGACACTCCAATGCCCCCCCCCCCCCAAAAAAAAAAAACCACACTCATCGGATCTGCGTGATTCACACAAGGCCCCCAGGCAGCCGTGAAAAAGGCGGCATCCGCCAAAAGGCACGCCATTTGCATCCATGCTCAACACAGCTCCCTTCAGTCGCTTGCCAGCTGACAGCACTTTCACTTTGCCATTTTTTTTTTTTTAAACCGAGCCCTGTATTACTGACACTGCCTGATGTGCTTGGGGACGCTAGGGGCTCGGAGTGTGTTTCCCCCGTAGCTGTTTCACCCCTTAAAATCATCTTCAGTGCTTGAAGAAGCCCAAAAAAAAAAAACTTAATCAGGTTCGACTGTGCCATTGTTTGGTTCATGCAGAGATAATTACACCACTACACCAGACCGATTAAGACACACTGTGATTAATCAGAAGCTTGTTGCTCATTTGGCCATTATGTGTAGTCGATTTTTATTGGTCACAAGCACATGCTCATTGTTTACTGCCTCTTCACTGGGGTTGGATTTCAGCAAACGGAGGGATTTCTAGAAAAGCTGACTTATGATAAAGATGACAAATACATGGTCACTGTGACAACTGTGAGTAATTTTCTCTTCATCACTGATGGATTATATTCGTCAGTGATGAGTGCCAGCGGCAACGCTGACGTTACAGTTAGTGCTGTAAAAAACGCAGTCACAATGAAGAGGGCGTCATGTTTGAGAAGAGCACGGTGAGAGTTGTTCTGCATGTCCTTGCCTGCCAGCACATGTACATGAGAATGTGTATGCGTGTTGCACAGAGTGCAGTGGTTTGGAACAGCAGTCAGTAGCAGCCCCCACCATCTCGACCTTTCGCACACAAATTGTTTTGCTTCGGTTTCTGTGACGCCCTTTCACTCAGTCCTCTTTGTCAGATGGTCAACTTTGACCTTTGAGTCTGTTACATGCACACAGCAGCTGAGCTTTGGATCAACACAGTTCACAGCATTCATCAATGTGACGGTACACACCGATACACTCGCTTACAATAGCTGGTCCACTCGGTCAGCTCCAGCAAATCAGAATTAGCTGAAACAGCACAGTTGGCGAAACCTATACTTTTGTGGTATATTTTAGTCTCAAGTATTGTTTGTGTTGTTCATTACTACACAAGAAAAACCAACTTTCGGCTTCTGATAACTCTCTGTAATATAGATATCGCCGCCCGGCCTTAAAGGAACAGTCCACCGTATTTCCATAATGAAATATGCTCTTACCTGAATTGAGACGAGCTGCTCCGTACCTCTCCGAGCTTTGCGCGACCTCCCAGTTAGTCAGACGCAGTCAGACGCGCGGTCACTCCTGTTAGCAATGTAGCTAGGCTCAGTATGGCCAACGGTATTTTTTGGGGCTGTAGTTAGATGTGACCAAACTCTTCCGCATTTTTCCTGTTTACATAGGTTTATATGACCAGTGATATGAAACAAGTTCAGTTACACAAATTGAAACGTAGCAATTTTCTATGCTATGGAAAGTGCGCACTATAATGACAGGCGTACTAACACCTTCTGCGTGCTTCGGCAGCGCATTGATACGGAGCTCAGATATCAATGCGCTGCTGAAGCGTGCAGAAGGTGTTAGTATGCCTGTCATTATAGTGCGGACTTTCCACAGCATAGAAAATCGCTACGTTTCAATTTTTTTAACTAAACTTTTTTCATGTCACTGGTCATATAAACCTATGTAAACAGGAAAAACGTGGAAGAGTTTGGTCACATCTAACTACAGCCCCAAAAAATACCGTTGGCCATGCTGAGCCTAGCTACATTGCTAACAGGAGTGACAGCGCGTCTGACTGCCTGGGAGGTCGCGCAAAGCTCGGACAGGTACGGAGCAGCTCGTCTCAATTCAGGTAAGAGCATATTTCATTATGGAAGTACGGTGGACTGTTCCTTTAAAGTGGTGCTCCTGATGAGCGTATGAGCAAAAATATTTGCAAGGGCACAAAAATCAACCTGAATATCCACAACTTTCCCGAACTCTGACCTTTCCCACGATTCATTACAGTGTCATAGCAGAAGCCAGGATCTTTCTTCCGCACCACTGTGTTGACATTTGTAGCTAATGCTAACTGCTATGTAGGTAAGCTCAAAAATGGTGACACTGGTCTAATTTTCTGACATGCTCTGGGGATAATACAATCAAAGTGCCCCATCTGTCTACCCTCACGGAATGGAGAGACGACAGGAAGTTGTGGCCCGACATCAGCTATGTTGACACTGTCAATTATTTTATTCTTCGTGAGGGCATTGATTGCGAGGAGCTAAGGAACGAAAAAAAAAAAAGCACAGAGGGGTACAATTATCTACACAGTAATAAAATTGGCAAAACTGTGTGTAAACGAGAGGGCGGGTTTGTTTGCTTAACCCTCTGGGGTCTGAGGGTATTTTCGACACTCTAATGATTTTGGCATGCTCTGATTTTGTTGCCAATTTCAATAAATCTAAGCAGCATTTTCAAAGTCATATGACTTTTTTTGTATTCAGCACAAGTTCAGCTACAATAATATCCATGCAGTATGTATGTCATGATTGTACTTAAAAAAAAAAAAAAAAAAAGAAATAAAGCTGCTGTAAAAAGCAGTTTTAGAACTGTGTTGGAAGGTGTGAAAAAAACATGACCTTACCCATTGTGTCAAACCGTTTTTGGTCACTTGAGGTGATTCTGTTCAGTCTTAAGAATGTATCAAGCACACAAACTTACAGCATATATGCAGAGCCATGGCCTCACTTTCTGTTTATAAATGCCCTGAGACCTAAAGAACAGCATAGGAATAGTTTTAAGCGCTAAGAATAAATCGAATATAGTAATTTTTATGATTAAAATGATTCATATAGGTAGCGGTCTGAGTGAATGACCTTGACATCTGTGACGTCACCGTGGTAAGGCTATCAGTCTCATCGCCATTTCCGCTATACTAAAACACAGAGCTGACTGCAACTCTGATCCTCCATTTTGAGCTAATTTATCACCATGCCACGTAGATGTGTTGCTGGCGGGTGCGGCAACACAACGGAAGGTGGATTTACGTTGCATTCATGGCCCAAGAATGTTCAAACTGCAAAGATTTGGACACGTTTTGTGAGAAGTTCACGGACACATTGGGCGCCTACAAAGTGGTCTCTCCTCTGCTCTGCACATTTTACTGAAGACTCGTACGAGACCTCTGATCTGTTGAGGAGCGTTGGTTATAAGCCTGTACTGAAAGAGGGTGCAGTACTAGTCTGGCTAACGCGACTTCAAAGCTCTGCGAGCATTTGGTCTGGTAAAGATATTAAGCCCAACCGTTTCCCAAAGGCGTGGTTGACCCGCCTCCCTGAAATGCCTCAGTTTGCTACTGGTCGAAGCCAGAAAAGGCTGTGACGAAGCTTAAACCAATCACATCACTCTTTCCTCTGACGAATGTGACGCGACGGAAACTGCTTGAGTAACAGGAAGAAGATAAATACCTCCAGGGCTGCTCTTTGCTCCGTTTTCAATGAGAACTTCCCGTTGAATGCTTTCAATACAGCATCTACCGCTGTGTCAAAGGCTTGCCACTGCTCCATGTTCGTAATGTTTCTAGTGAATGAAGCGCTTCCGGCGTAGATTCTGTAAACAACCTATGGCTTCCGGTCGCAGTTCTACTACGTCACTGCCTTGAACACGCCTCTACCCAGGGCCGTTGGAGATGCTCAAAGTTGATTGGCTCCCGATTTTTCAGGAGCTTGGAAGAGCTGGAGATAGCTTGCCTTGCCAGACTAAGCTTGCAACAGGCCCTCGTGCTGCGTCACACTTAGGATGGACGGGCCCAGGCTAGTGCAATACCAACAATTAAAGGAAAAGAAAACTACAAGAGAAGGAAAGCAAGTTCAGTTACACCAGTTCTCCTGGAGTGTGAACTGAGCAGTAATGGCGGAGTACTCAGTATGGAGAAAATGGAGAATGAGTGGACCAGCCGTCAGATTTCTCCGCTGGATATGCTTGCCTCAGCAGCAATACCTCGCCCTTACATGGAAGAAGCGAATGAACGAAGAACTGAAAGTCAGACTGTTTCAAAACAATTGGCCACAAGATCGGCTTTCAAGAAGCGAGAACATAGACGGGTAAGATGCGACTCTCATTTGGATACATACCACCATCAATCGTTGTTTACCTGCATTAAGATTAATACATGTAACTTGTATTGTGTTTTTAAGTTACCAGTATAAGATTATTTAATTTGCTTCAGAATGTGATTTGTCTCAGTTCATCTGATTATTTAATTAGCCTTTTACGTTTTATCAGTGAAAATGCATGTATGGTGCATAAGTTATAACGCCTACCCTGTTTTAATGAGAGTCACATGAGACTGTCTGTTCAATTCCATCCATTTCTCTAGACAGCTTTGTTCTCTGGCTTTATTTCATAAGGTGGGGGCCTCTGTGGCCGACGTGTTACTATCGGATTCACTTTCTGATGGTTTGAACTGATACGGTTCTACGTGTATAGCAGTAGCATGTACACACACTCCAATTTCAGGACTATCACAGGCAGATGTATTACTATCTGAGGAATCCGAAGAATCTCCAATAAATCCGAACGAAGAGGCCACTCCCACCTGCCGAGCCTAGCTTTGGTCTATAGCGCCGGCTCCCGCTGTGACGTCACGCACTCAGGGCTGGCTCAGCAGGGCAGCTCGAATGCCAACTTTGCGGTTGATTTTAACTCTCAAAAATGTATTTTTTTTTTATTCACAATTATGCAGCATACAGGAGTCAAGGATGGAGATACTATCCACTCAGAAATTTATTTAAAAATAAAAGGTTCTGCTTGGGCGGCACAGTGGTGTAGTGGTTAGCACTGTCACCTCACAGCAAGAAGGTCCTGGGTTCGAGCCCAGTGGCTGACGGGAGCCTTTCTGTGTGGAGTTTGCGTGGGTTTCCTCTGGGTGCTCCGGTTTCCCCCACAGTCCAAAGGCATGTAACTGGTGGCTCTAAATTGACCGTAGGTGTGAATGAGTGTGTGAATGGTTGTCTGTGTCTACGTGTCAGCCCTGCGATGACTTGGCAACTTGTCCAGGGTGTACCCCGCCTCTCGCCCATAGTCAGCTGGGATAGGCTCCAGCTTGCCTGCGACCCTGAAGGACAGGATAATGGATGGATGAAGGTTCTGCATATCTCCTTTAAATCTGATCCACTGATTTGGACAATTAACTGGCCATCAAAAAAATGTATGTCCTATTGTTTTGGGATAAAGGGTTGGCAGTGGGAGGGGTATTCAAAGAGTAAAAAATTTCCATTCATTCAATGAGAAAAAAAAAAAAAAAAAAAAAAAAAAGTGAAAACCCCTCCCACTGCCATCTCTTAATCCCATTAGATTAACTCTTAAATCACAATGGGTAAGGTCATGTTTTTTCACACATTCCACCACGGTTCAAAAACTGCTTTTTACACCAGCTTCATTTATCTGGCATTTGACTTTATTTTGGTATTTGACTCTATTCAGTGTGTCTTGAAACTAACTCTTGGACTATTTTACTCAGTTCAGAGCCACAACCAACTCTTACTCTGTTACACAATTACTCTAATTTTGCTCCGACTCCAAATTTTACTCTCAACTCAAAATGAAGCAAAATTAACTATTTTGAGGAAAATACTTTTAACTCTGGAAAAATTGCTGTCATTTTTCCTGTGTATGCACTACAGTGCACGCATATCAACCATCCACCCATCCGTAACACATCTGTAGCCGCTTATCAACCAATCTTCTCATAATAAATGGAAGAAATATTTACACTTAAGTTGATCTTTGGCTGGATCAAGTCAAAGTTTAAAAAAAAAAACCCACAAGCCATCGCTCATCATCAATGTCGCAGTTCTCAAGACTGAATTGAATCGCTGTACTGAATCCTCCGAAGCGCATAAAATCTGTGTGTCATCTCGTAACAAGTTTTACCTCCAAATAGCCTGAACTATGTCTGACGGATTTTATCCTGTTCACGGTGGGCGTTCCCACCGCAAAAGAGAAACCAGTCGAAACTGAAAGAGTGAAAGTGATTATCATGCTGTTACCATGTGAACAGTCTTTTATGAATGTGTAAGTGGGCGCTCAGCGCTCTGATTCTGGTGTGATTGAGTAAGGTGACAAGTTTTATGTTTCATATAATTTAGGTCATTTTAAAAACTATTATATTATTTGGCAGTGGGCACATCAGAAAGTGTAAAGTTTGTCAATATGTTTAGCATGCTTGTATGATAAAAACTCAAAGATGTTTATCTAAATACATGACCTACTCATTCTAAACCTGTTGAGCTTTGACAGCGAAGCTCTCGACCCCAGAGGGTTAAAAGCAGAGGCTGAGCCTAGCCAGAGCAAAAAAAGGGAAATCCTGCAGTCATGCAGCAGCTATCAGAGTAGAGCAATTACATTGGTTTACTAATAAATGTAGTGTTTATATATTGTACGCCACTTTGGATAAAAGTGTCTGCCAAATACCATATAGGCTCAATGTGTAGGCTGAAGAAGAAAAAGCTAGGAGAGAAGCATAGGCTAACCATTTTAATGTAAATGCTGTCAAACTTTGAAAACAAACATACCATACTTAAATAATTTCTTGTCTATGTATTTGTCCAAGCGTCTTCAACTTTTAACCTGCTCTGATCATTCCAGAAAAATATATATTATTTACCAGCTTAAGGTCGGTCCGTATCGTGAAATACCGTGACCGAGGTCTTGAAAATGGTGACCGAGGCCTCTGGGCCGAGGTCAGTATTCAAGGCCGAGGTCACGGTATTTCACGATACGGACCGACCTTAAGCTGGTAAATAATTTTTTTTTCTTTACCAAATTCTAACAGAAAATGAGAGCGCCCGAAAGGGAAACCATATTTAGAACAAACCTGCTACAAGCTCGTCAAAAACCTGTTTGACAAACTACGTCAGCTTGGAATTTAAAAAAAATAAACTTGATCGAGGAGACACAAAACCAGGTGCTTTTGCTTTGAACACTGTCGTTATCGCTCTCCATGCTATAAAATTAATGCTATTATACTGAGAAATGCGAAAATAAATGATAAAAAATTAATACTATGTTGCTGTTGTGAATGAGCAAGTCGCCAAAGGTCCGTAACCGGGGTCCGGATCGTAGGATTCCAGACTGCTCGCGAGCCAATCAGAGCGCACAATTTGATGGAAACCGGACCGTGAAAAAAGTAACAGATGGTATTTGTAGGTTATTTGTTTAGACTAGTACTTCAGCACTGGTCGCTCTTGGATTCTCTTGGCTACTGAGGCTACATGCACTTATCGTTAGTTACTTTGAATAAAAATGTCAGCCAAATAACTGTTATGTAGTGTAATGTTTGAATAATGTACAATAACTAAACAATTACACAGAATTAGATATTGATTCAGGTTCAAAATGCAGTGGTTAGTGGAAAGACAGGAATCATGTGTACAGAAGAGCAGTGTATGGTCCTGGACAACGCGTCTTGCGAGTCCGTTTTTTGTGCTCAAAACAGATTCCATTCATAAAATCTTTAAGCTTTTGCGAGTTGTTTGTGCACCTGATGACGGCATGCGTTGAACCAGAAAAAGATGTTATCCTCTGACTAAAACATGGTTATCGTAACTACCTCTGCTCGGTTCCCTCAGCCGTAGCTGCTTGGATAAACCGGAACTCAAAGACTGTATCCGGGAGAGGCGAGTGTCATGGCGACCCCTACTGTCTCTCGCAGGAAAGTTGTGGATAATAATACTACATTTGAACCACTCACTAGTGTCGCAGATTTCATGTCAATAAATTGCTGCATTGTCTTGTGACAGCGTTTTCAATAAAACTCTTCCTGCACTTACATCCGTCTATCGCCCGGACATGACAGTTTTGGTCAATGGTCCAACAAGCTAGTGGACTAAAAATTGTTTTAACTAGTTTTATATGAAACTCTTGTGAATATTTTCTGTAAAATGTGTCAGTAAATAATCCCATGTTATTTTTTTTTAGAAAGCAAATTAAAAATAAGCACTGGATAACATCCCAGCTATCGGACATAAATGTAAAAATTTCACTGGCCGGTGGTCAAGTTTTTGAGATCCACTATGTTGCCTTGCACTTATGATCGGGTTCCCTGACGTGGTACATGTACGTACAGACGTCGTTTGGTCAAGCCATCAAAAAATCAGGTTGATGCATTTCTCTTAAGTATGGCGCTCCACGCTGTCGCCTCACAGCAAGAAGGTCCTGGGTTCGAGCCCCGGGGCCGGCGAGGGCCTTTCTGTGTGGAGTTTGCATGTTCTCCCCGTGTCCGCGTGGGTTTCCTCCGGGTGCTCCGGTTTCCCCCACAGTCCAAAGACATGCAGGTTAGGTTAACTGGTGACTCTAAATTGAGCGTAGGTGTGAATGTGAGTGTGAATGGTTGTCTGTGTCTATGTGTCAGCCCTGTGATGACCTGGCGACTTGTCCAGGGTGTACCCCGCCTTTCGCCCGTAGTCAGCTGGGATAGGCTCCAGCTTGCCTGCGACCCTGTAGAAGGATAAAGCGGCTAGAGATAATGAGATGAGATGGCGCTCCACTCCACATGCACTATAAAATTTAAATACATGTGAAAGTTCTTTTCCCTCACGTTATCGGTGCTTTCTCAAATTATTTGAAGACTTATTAAAATGACAATTTAATTTAGCAAAAATCAATCATTTTTCCAGAAAAAAACTGACATAATAAAAACAAGAAGAAAAGAGCTCGGTCATATCGCTGAAGAGTACAGTGTGTAGAATTCTACTGTAATTAGTATGTTGGGGGAGAGTCATTCTGAAAGGGTACCTCAGTGTTGGAGTAGTAGGTGTTCCAAGAGGACCGAAGACTCTCCTGGCCACCAATGTCCCACATTAAGAAGTGTGTATTCTTCACGACGATCTCTTCAACGTTGCTGCCAATTGTCGGAGACGTGTGGACGACCTCTTTCATCAAGCTGCATGACAAACAGGAGCACTGCTGAACATATCCTGCTCTTCACAACTAGTGAGAATCGTTTCATTTATTATTAAAACAAAAACACACACACACACCCGAGCACTACTTACAACTGGTAAAGAATGGTCGTCTTTCCAGCATTGTCAAGACCTACGATGATCACCTTGTGTTCTGTAGATCAGAGAGAAAAACAGGTTGAGAAAATGCATTAACCCCATGTGCAGCTCAACGCGAGCTGTGATTTCTGGCTACAGAAGGCAAAGCAACCATTAAAGGAGAACTGAAGGCAAATTTATCATCAAAATTCTATTTCTCTCATTTTATTAAATATAGGAATGCATTTCTGACAGCTATTTTGTCACTGCTACAGCAAGTTATGAGCATTTGAAATATGCTCCTGTGTTTCCGCTATGTACAATTGGCTGCGGCGGGCCGCCGCACCTTGATTTTTGCCACCGCACCTTCAGGAATACCCCTAGGAGCTATATGTATTCGACTACATTACCCGTTGCTTGCCCAGTCTTTGCGTTTGGGGCAACGCGCAGTTCCACTGGTCGAGCTAGCAGTTACTTGATTGGTTTCCACGGGTCGCCATGGGCTCTGATTGGACAACGTTCTGCCTAGAGCAGCGTAGCCAAGCCAACCTGAGGTAAACTAACTGCTACGTTTTCTTCGCCAATTGTCGGGAGAATTAACGATGAATAATCGAATAATAATTAACATCTTTATATTAAAGTAATCATAATTATTGCTATAATTTATCCTATTAGATTCCATGTCAGCCGGCGTCGGCCGTATTGTATCCCATAGCGGCCGGCGTCGGTGTTTTAATAGGCTATATAGGTGAACGGACAACGCCATCATCCCATTTACAGATAAGCCTAAATACTCTTAAGATCAATATTTCAGACCCTCTTCGATTTATTTTCATAATAAAAACACGTCTTTGTAATCAATTATTTTTAGATATTTTAGTTTTACTACAGATCTTGCGGCTTGCGAGCCGTCCTTGGATACAAACCACAGGTTCTATCTGATAGCCTATACACTAAATATCGAAACTTCAGACCCTCTTCGGTGTGTTTTTAGAACCAAAGCCATAACGTTTGTATTTAACTATCTTAGTTTTACTATGAGATGTTCCAGCTCCTTCTTGTCCAACACCGAGTCGATAGTTGGAATTGAGATGAACCGCCACCGTCATTTTACAAGGCTCCGGTGCGCGCTGTTCAAATGGTAGGCTACATCATTTTTGTTGTGGATGAATTGTATTTATACGCTCCATTATAGTGATGACAGTAAACTTGGACATTTAAAAATGGTCCCACGCCACACTTCGCCGTAGTGCTTCATGTTGATTTTTAAGCGACTGACCTACGCTACGGAAGCTCGTAGGTAACTGAAGCCAGGGTACGGCCAAATGTTTGTCCGTGACAGACAGCGAAATTCATTGCTTGAAGACTTGCACTACGCTAGGGCTTTGACCTTGGCCCAAAAATCATATTCGAAGTTCGTTTGGAAATTAATCTAGACATTCGAATAGTATTCGAACTTTTATTAATTATATTATTCTTAAATGCCTCACTAACACCTCGGCATCAAAATTAAATATGATATTCAGTCCACCAGGGGGCAGTGTTCAGTCAATGTCAATAAGATTACGTGCAGGAAATATGAAATATTCAGGCGTGTTTTTACAATCACTACTAATGAAACGTGCAGTGTCGTAGTAATTGGCATTATACCGGCTGACACTTTTAACGTTACATAATCCACAAACTTCGTCGTTTGTCCGTTGCCTTTTTTGTGTGAAACGCTGTTCCTTCGGTT